>NC_079891.1:8664216-8699984 GCF_024868665.1 Triplophysa rosa
AGGATTTCATGTCAAATATCCCGGAGACAAAGCCTTTGATGTCTCCTCAGCTCAAACCCAATATTACAGCTCAGTTAAATCCACTGTCACAGCTGCCCCTGTCTATTGTGACCCAGCTCGCCCCCATCAAACAGGTCCCGCAGATGACCCAACTCGTCCCTTTGGTCACCGGTCTGCCTCCCGGGCTGAAGGTCTCGCCAGCTTCGGCTTCACCTTCACAGCAAATCCCCATCAAAACGAACACTGCTCCCGCTCTGCTCGCAGCAAACATCAACGGAAAGATGGCAGAGAAAGAGCCAGCCTCCCAAAAACCAGCTCTTGACAGAGCTCTAGATGAAGACGAGCTGTTTCTCTTGAGTTACGTCCCCGCCCTGAAACGACTGACGCCGCAGAAGAGAGCCGCCGTTAAAATGAAGATCCAGCAGCTCATGTTTGATGCTGAATTCAAAGATGAGTGAACCCTTGTGTTTTTCCAGCCTCTTTCAGAAAGTCGGGCATTTTTTCCCTTTCCCATCAAACAGAAAAAGGTGTATCTTCTAAAAAATACTTCTCTTCGTCTTTTATAATGAAATCGTTCATGAAATGCTTTATTTCTGTTGATATTTGAATGCAGCAACTACAGTATTCATTTGGTGCGTTTAAGTGCTTGTCTTGGTTTTGTTTTATTCTTTATTGGTTAACACACCCCGTTTTGTAAAACAATGCGAAATGTCTTGACGCAAACAGCTACTTCATGCATTTATGTCAGTTTTTGACATTTTCATGGAAAGCGTGGATGTACAATACTGCTGAAAAGTAAAAGGCAAACAGAAAACTGAACGAAGTAGTCCTGTTATCTTTTATTAAGAAACATTGTTGATTCATAAAAAATGTTTCATTAAAGTGAATTCACCCAAAAATTACTTTTAATTCATGTATACATTTATACATTATTATTAATGTATAAATTACTTTGTTTGTTCTGATGAACACAGAGAAAGATATTCGCCAAAATGTTTGCAATTTTCAGTTCTGGAACATCATTGACTGCCATAATAGGAAAAATGAAAGGTGCCCAGAACTGTTTTCCTAAGTTCTTCAAAATATCTCACTTTGTGTTCAACAAAAGATACAATATTTTTGATGATGTCCCAGAACTGAAAATTGCTGACATTCTTACAAATATCTTTCTTAGTGTTTAAAAGAACAAAGAAATGTATACAGGTTTGAAACAACCTGAGGGTGAGTAAATGATGACAGAATTTTCATTTTTGGGTGACCTGTCCCTTTAATGATCCCATACGCTATAAAATGCTGCCTTGTTTCAATGGTTAGGTGAAATATGGATAAATCCATTACATATTCATTTAGAATATAGATTTATTTGATCCAAAGTGACTTACAAATGAGAGAGCAAAATATTTTGTCCCCATTTGGATCCAATAGGTTTATGTAAACCCAACTGTTGGGTTCATATCATTCGTTTAAAGTGAATTATTCACCTTCTCATTTTGTTATTAGAATAAAAGTCAACAAAGCAGGAACTATGTGTCTAGAGCTCAACCCATTCATTAAAAACACATTTCAAATTTAGCTCTTGTGAAGTTTATTTGTATCCAGTTTGAGAACATTGGCAAAACACTAGAATAATTGCAGGTGTTTTAGATTGACCGTCCGTGTTGTTTATCACAGAAAAAGAAATTCATACAATGGATTTGTCATCTGCATCAGAACACAAACTTGGAGCGACGGCAAAGAAGATAGGTGCAAAAAACTGTTTCAATTCATTTCTGTTTGTTCAGAAAGCTTTCAATAAAGCGTAATAGTTGTATGGTATCAGTGGTCCACGATAGATATGGACAGTTATGACATTGAAATTGAGTTCAAATCTATTTCATTTGTAAAGCACTTCTCTGTTTCAAAGTAGCTTTCAGTGTATAAAACATGAGGGATGTTATTTTGACATTTTAAAGGGACAGTTCACCCAAAAATGAAAATTCTGTCATCATTTACTCACCCTCGGGTTGTTTCAAACCTGTATAAATGTCTTTGTTCTGTTAAACACAATGAAGGATATTTGTAAGAATGTCAGCCATTTTCAGTTCTGTGACATCATCCACTAACATAGTAGGAAGAAAAATACTGTATATTTTGTGGTTCTGTTGAACACAAAGTGAGATATTTTGAAGAATTTAGGAACAGAAAGAGTTCTAGGGCACCTTTGACTACCATTTAATTTGTCCCGTGGAAGTCAATAATACCACAGAATTGAAAATTGCCAACATTCTTCCAAATATCTTTTTATATGTAATATTTTTATATAATGAAAATAAAAATATATATTTTTTCAATTTTAACCGGTATGAAATGACATGAGGGTGACAGAAATGATGACAGAATTTTCATTTTTGGGTGAAATATCACTTTAAACTGTAAAAATAATTGTCTGAAAGAATGAAAGTGAAAAAGAACCAAAGAGAAGTTAAGAATGCACAGTGTAGTGTGTAAAATAGCACGGTTTTGTTTTTTGAAGAACAGGAATATCAGATGGTTTAAATGAATTTTCATGATTTATCAGTGATCACGCCACTTAAAACCATAATCTTAATAAAACGCAAGCGATACGGGCAAACCAGACGGACGCTGTTTATTTCTATCTGCTTTTATCCTCCGTATCTGTGTGGCTTTAGACAGATTTTGAAAATCCATTAATTCCTTGATGAAAAACATTTATATAGACTTGTATGATTACAGGGGATTTGTCGAGAGTGAATAGAGCGTGTACAATAGCTTTGCCTCTTGGTGACTTTTTGTCCAAAATGAGATGTGAATGTGTGCCCGGGTGATAAGACAGTGTCAGGACATCGCTTAACATCTGTCCACGGGCTTCGAATAACGATATAAGGATCATAAATTACATCTGGAACTCTCAATGCATTGCAAATCAGATTCAGTCAACGGTCACTGACACAATTTCTCAGCGATTTGGATCAACTTGATCTTAAAATTCATGAAGCATTTGCATTACAATTTTGTAGTCGTCCAACATGGATTTTTTTTGGTCGTAGTAAAATGGCATGGAGGTACATTCAATAAATAAAAGATGTAATAAGCAGTGATTAATCTCATGTAAATGCACAAGGAAATGATAAAGCTCCTGGACGACCCAGTCCGATCCCATAATGCCGCCAATTGATCTTTTAGTACAACAATGAGGATTTCAGGGTCTCTGTACATCTCATTTGATACAGTGAAATCAGATTTTCTGTCAGCCAAAGACAGATTACCCGAATCTCCTGTTCTCACTAACACCTTCACAAAACTGCCCAGATTATCTGGGATTTTTTCTGCCACTTTTTTTCTCCGCTTGGCCTCTATAGGGGGATTATGTTTTGTCTCCTTCCGTTTAATCTATTCGGTAAATGGGGGTTTGACACACACACACACACACACACACACACACACACACACACACACACGCGTACGCAGAGAAATCCTTCTCTATATGAAGGTGTTCACCTCCAAAGCAAAAGCATTCGGCTCAAATGCAGTCACAAATGCACCAACAAAACTGGCAGCATGGACTCCGGCGTGTACACGGACAAGAAACGCTTTACTTTCACCATCGACAGCATTCTAAACGGCGCCTTTGAGAACGCAGACAGAAGCAAGATTCCCAGTCTGGAGAACGCTTACTCAACTCTAGAAGCATGTGGAGAGAAATCTGCAATGAATCATGAATCAGTGACTCAAATGGACGGCCGAGCGCACACCTGCATGAACTGCTGCTGTTGTTCACACTGTGGAGAGATTCTGCACACCGCTGCCAGTAAGACTCCTTTATTTCACTTCTCTACATACATGCATCGTCAGACGCTTTTATCGGTGTATTCAATCTGTACTTTTGTATGTGTTTTCCCTGAGGATCGAACCCACAACCTTCTAACACAACACTGTACCACTGAGCGACAATTACTTGTCTACAAATTGCGTCTAGAAGAGATTTTAACATCATCTTAAAGTGTGCTCACATTTGCTCAAAGTCTCAGTAGGACCTTGAACATTTCTCATCAAATCCTTCTGACACGAAACGATCAGAAATGTTGAATGGCAACTCATTTTAAAACGGTGTCTATTTCTGGGAATTTTACAACCTGAATCAAACTATCAGAGAAACTTCTTTAATAGAAAAATTACTCCGTGTGTGTGCAATTTACTTTTAGTTTTGTCTATTTTAATGTTTTTAAAGGGACAGTTCACCCAAAAATGATCATTCTGTCCTCATTTACTCACCCTCAAGTTGTTCCAAATCTGTGTAAATGTCTTTGTTCTGCTGAACACAGAGAGAGATATTTGGAAGAATGTGAGCAATTTTCAATTCTGGGACACCATTGGGTCAAAGGTGGCCAAGGACTTTTTGTCATTCTGTGTTCAACAGTACAAAAAAATACAATGTACAATATTTTTTTTCTACTATGGTAGTGGATGATGTCCCAGAACTGAAAATTACTCACATTCTTCCAAATATCTTTCTTTGTGTTCAACAGAACAAAGAAATGGATACAGGTTTGAAACAATTTGAGGATGAGTAAATGATGACAGAATTTTCATTTTAAGGGTGAACTGTCCCTTTAAAGAAAAAGATTTTGTACAATTTCCACACATTCATTTTTTTATTTTTGTTAAATAAAATACATATTATATGGCATATCATTAAACACAATATCGCACATATGTAAAGACAGGTCTTTATGATCCTAAAAAGGTGTGTGTGTGTGTGTGCGTGCGTGCTGTGCGTGTGTGTGCGTATGTATGTGTGCGTGCGTGTGTATGTGTGTGTGAGCTGTGTCGACCAGTGTTCCGAACTATGGTCCCCGGCACGGTGTGCAACTGCGCCGGGAGTGGCACCGAATGTTTCCGAGTCACCTGCCACACTGGTATCTACTCGTTATATGCCCACCAGGTCACGTCGATTACCTTCTCGTTTGACGGATTTTAAACTGTATTGATCTGGAATGTTCTGCACTCATGTGTTATTTTATGTTCGGGGTTACCACGTGTACCGAGAGGAATTGTTTAAATTCAATTTTTTTGTTTTGGTTGTTCCAATAGATATTCTGGTACATGTCCTGATGTATTTTTTATTTTTTTTGGCCTTGATGTATGGTCCTTGGCTGTGGTGCTTTTGTTTGTTTTTGGGCTCTTTTGGCCCTGTTCTTGTCATGTTGTAGTATAATGGCTCGTTATAAATATATATATATATATATATTTTTGTTTGTTTGTTTGTTTGTTTTTCTCGAGGTCTTTCATGTTACTGAAATGAGGACATTTCTTTTTGGGTAAAGGAGTAATATGTAGGAAGTGAAATTAGTATTGGGACTTTAATTTTGAATTGGTTGAAAAGTGTCGGAGAGCGGCGGGCTGGTGAGATTGAGGAGAGACTACGGGCTGGAGAGAAGCTCCGCCTGGGGAGAGATCGCGGCGGTAATCAGTGCCTGGCCTATTGTTGTTCACGCCAGAAATGTTCAATAAAGTGAGTGTTATAAACATCCAACGTCTAGGCTGTGTCCTTGATTATTGTTCATCGCTGGAGACAGAACGAGCCAAGAACCCACGGAAATAGCGTCGGGTAAGAGTGGTTACACGCACATCACTGAACCCGCACGTTACACTTTTATGACTCGTGATACGGCGTGCAATGGCAGTTGGGTGATTTTACCGCTCCACTTCCGGCGAAGTGATGTATTGATGTTCCCTTTTTCCCTACGCCGTTCGCAGTGCCCTTTGAACTGAACATGTTCGCTCACTTCAGATTGGAATCTCACTTAAGATGGCGGAATATCCTGTGAAGTACACTTTGCAGTTCACTTACAGTGAAATGGAATGCAGCTAGAGTGAATACCTGTCTTTTTCCTCCCCACCCCCAGTGCACCTGTCCCTCGTGAGCATGCAAATGATTAGTCTTAATGAGCACTGCACATTCAGGCTTGGCCCAGGGCTCTCGCTGGTTCTCTGTATCAACTAAGGCTAAATTGAAAGAGCTCATAGTCAAAACGTGGGAAGCTAAAGGCATGTGTGATGAAAGAGTCCCAGTTCTGTCTAAAAAGATGAGCAGGAGACCACTGGCATGATGTCATGGCCAAACCTCATGACACAGAAGCTCAAACAGAAACACACACAGACAAACAAGCTCATACACATTTTAAGAAGCCAGTAGGTTGAAAATATTGATTCAATGTTAATGTAACTATCTTTTATATTGTGACAAACTCATTTGTCTTTGTTCTAGTCCTAGTCACCAGCCTACACGAGATCTGTGCCTGTGGAATTTTGCAGAATCCTCCACAGAATTTGACGGTGTGTCAATCACAAAGTTATATTTCTGTGCATCTTGGCTAATTTTATGGCTAGCGAGTGTATTATTCTCAGCTCCATTTAACAGGTTTTACTATATATGAATGCATTCCAAAGAGTACCATAATTTTTAGCCCACAACTGGTGGAGAGAAAGTGACAATTGCACAAATGTAGCGCGAATCTACTCGTGAAAGATATTTGGACTTTATCCATTAAGCCCACTGTCAGATGATTTGATATGGCTTAAACACTTCTTATAAACCCTTGTTTATGAAGACAAAAAAATCAACACTGGGTGCTATACTGGTTTGTTTTACTCTGCCACAGCAACCATTCAATTTTTACTACGAAGTTATTGATTTTCTCTGCGAAAAGGTCAAAGCATACATAGATAATCACACGAGCTCATTTTCACTCTCTGTTTACCTCTCTTACTCACACACATCCTGTAACATTCACATACAGTGGCTTGGAAAAGTATTCATTCCCCTTCGTTTTATTCACATTTTGTTATGCTGCTGCCTTATCTTAAACTACTTTAAATGATTATTTTTTTACATTAATCTACACTCCATGCAAAGTAATGACAAAACAAAAAACAGATTTTTGACAGCTTTGCAAATTTATTAAAAATAAAAAACAAAAATAAGTACATTGCATAAGTATTCATACCCTCAACTCATAAAATGGTTATAGCGCCTTTACAGACTCAAATCTTTTTGGGTTTTGGGTATGATGTGAAAAGCTTTACACATCTGCATTTGGCAATTTTCTGTCATTCTTCTCCTCAGATCCTTTCAAACTCTTGTCAGGTTGGATGGAGATCATCAGTAGACAAACATTTTCAGGTTTCTACAGAGATGTTCAGTTGGGTTCAAGCACTAGCTGGGCCACTCAAGGACATAGACAGAGTTGTCCATAAGCCACTCTTGCATTGTTTTAGTTGTGTGCTTAGGATCATTGTCATGTTGGAGAATGAACCTTCTGCCCTGTCCGAGGTTCTGAATGTTCTGGGCTAGGTTTTCATGATCATTATCTCCGTATTTTGTGTACAGTCCCTGAAGCTGAAAAACACCCCCACATCATGATGCTGTTTCCACTACACTTTACTGTTAAGACGGTATTGTACAGGTGTTGAGCAGTGCTTGTTTTTCTCCAGACATGATGCATGAATCTGAGATTCATCAGACCAGAATATCTTGTTTCTGACAGTTTGAAAGATTTGTTGAAGTACGTTTTTGCATATTTCAAGTTTCCATGTGTCTTCACTGAGCAAAGGCTTGAGTCTGGCCACTAAGCCATAAAGCCCAGATTGGTGGAGTGTTGCAGTGATGTTTGTCCTTCTGTAAGTTTCTCCCATCTCCATATATGATCATGGAGCTCAACCAGAGTAATCATCAGCTTCTTGGTCACCGCTCTAACCAAGACCCTTCTCCATCGATGGCTCAGTTTGGACAGGAGGTCAGCTCAAGTAAGAGATCTGGTGGTTCCAAACCTCTTTCATTGAGGATAAATGGAGGCTACATGCTTCTGTGAACCTTCAATACAGCAGATTTTTTTCAGAAGTCTTCCCCAGATCTGTGCCTTGATACAATCCTGTCTCAAAGCTCTACTGGCAGTTCTTTTGACCTCATGTCTTGGTTTTTACTTTGATATGCATTTTCAGCTGTTGCACCCTTTATAGAGAGGTATGTGCCGCTCCAAATCATACTTATTCAATTGAATTTGGCACAGGTTAACTCCACTCGAAGTGTATAAACATCAACAAGCAAAACTAATGCTTCTGAGCTAAATTTCAAGTGTCCCAGAAAAGGGTATGAATACTTATGCAATGTACTTATTTTTGTTTTTTATTTTTAATAAATTTGCAAAGCTGTTAAAAATCTGTTTTTTGTTTTTTCATTATTGTGCACGGAGTGTAGATTAATGTAAAAAAAAATCATTTAAAGTAGTTTAAGATAAGGCAGCAGCATAACAAAATGTGAATAAAACGAAGGGGGATGAATACTTTTGCAAGCCACTGTATAATGTAATCTATTATATTCTGTGAAATTCTATGAACCAAGAGAAACAGACAGTAAATTTTACACATGTTGTAAGCACACATGTATGGGCATTCAAAGGGTTCTGCAAGGTATTAGGGTCTGGTGGGTTTGATATAAAACAGCTGTATAACCAACTGCCTAAATGTAGGTCTGTGGGGATCTCTGTGTTTATAGTGTGCACAGTTAAACCTACCTATACATACATACATAAATAAGTAAATTAGCAACTTTACATGTAAATAATAAATAAATAATACATATTCAATGAAGGAATGTCAGTACCATTTATTATTTTGTTGATGTTTGTCTTGTTTCTAGAATATTCCTAAGAGTAAGAGGTTTCTTACTCTCTCTCTCTA
Organism: Triplophysa rosa; assembly: GCF_024868665.1. Lineage (NCBI taxonomy): Eukaryota > Metazoa > Chordata > Actinopteri > Cypriniformes > Nemacheilidae > Triplophysa > Triplophysa rosa. The sequence continues at coordinate 8,672,956 of NC_079891.1, forward strand.
TCATTTTACGATTGAGCCTATAAATCTTCAGCTAACATGGCTTGTAGGTGGGCGGAAGCAAAAGCGGAGGGGTTGCCATGACGACAAACACTGATTCATTGCTGTACTGCAGCATGCATCCGTGAAAAAAAAAGAGTGAACGAAGGAGGGGGGAGGGAGTGAGAAAGACGGTACACCAATCAGTGTATCCCACTGGCCTGTGTCCCAAGATGCTTAGCACATCTATAAGGTGCTATAAAGCTGTCGAAAAAAGGCGTGACTGGTTCTGACGGTGTGTCTGCATTTGGATGCGTGTGTCTCTGTGTGCCTTATTGTTTGGTCCACTGAATATATCTGTAGTGTCACATCAAGAATTTTGGTTATAATTTTTTTTGATAATTTATTTGGAAAGAAAGATTGACCATAGATTTGAATAGATATGATATTAGGTTCGTTTTTAATTTTACAGTCATGTTCTACATGTTTAAAGTATGTAATTAATGACAGAACTAAAGCACGAGCACACAATAGAGACAAGAGCACATTTAGGCCACGCCAACACCGGGGGGGAGGAGGGGGGGAGGACTGTGGAAGACAATGCAACTCTCTCCATTGACGGGTGTAACAGCCTGGCTGAGATTTTAGCGGAAGTACGTCATCGAACCGTATGCATATACCCCATTGCAGGACGCTGCCTCCTTGTCGTTTCTGACTTATAACAAAAAACAGAACAATGTCTAAAAGCTGCAGTGTGACAAGGTGAACCGTAAACAAGCAAAAAAAAAACATAACTAAGTTTTTATAAGCAACCAAACCGTAAAAGCCAGACTTTAAGGAGACAAAAGCGGATACGGCATTAAGACGAGAAGCGTCAGCAGGAAGAATTGGTAAATTGCGGGATCCTGACACACTCAGTATGCCTAACGTTACGTGTGCAGTAAACATTTTGTCACTCCTTGTTGAAAAAAAACAGCATATGCTGGGTTAGGTATGTTTTGATGCTGGTTTGACCAGCTTAAACCAGCTATGGACCAGCACATGACCAGCTAAGGACCAGCATATGACCTGCTTAAACCAGCACATCACCAGTTTAAACCAGCACAAACCAGCATCAAAACATACCAAACCAGCATATCGTCGCTGTCGGGCAGAATCCTCGTATCTCCAAAACCATTATTTTTCAGGAAGTTAAAAAAACTGCATATTTTTTGAGTTATTAAACATTGTATCGTTAAAGTTGGTATTATACCTTATATTGCTATCATATACTGTTGTGTACCAACATTAACACAACATTTCCCCAAAACCATGTTTAATCGGAGATACAAGGTTTATAACTTGGGAGCAGGGAGATACGAGATTACGCTGTCATTGATAAGAATGGTACGGACACAGACGTCACTGCTGCCAGCAGTGTTCATCAAAGTCTGCGGTCGCGTTGAGCCTTTTGACAAGAGACGAGGCTTTAAGAGCTAATAAAAGCTAATGATTGTGCTTACATACATCTTCCTAAACTCTATTTTAAACATTAGAGCTATGAGTGATGCAATACCAAAATAAAACGTTAAACAGGCTGTCTAATATAGGCGGAAATTAATCTGCACGCAAATAAAGTCGGCGGTCGCGTTGAGCCTCTTGACAAGAGAAAAGGCTTCAATTGTTAACCAAAGCTAACGACTGTGGTTACATACATCTTCCTAAACTCTATTTTAAAGGTTTAAGAACTATAAGTGATGTAATACAAAAAACGATTAGCTGACTAGGCTGTCTAATAGGCGGAAATTAGCCGAATCTGCTCGCAAACTTACCTTCGTGGCTCACGGGCTTCCTTCTGCACCGAAGCATTACAGCTATCGATTTTTAACAAAACAGACCTACTCAAATGTATCTAACCTAACTATTTTCACTCATTATTGTCTAAAAAACTTTCAATCAGGAGACGTAATTCCAGGAGACAGGAGAGTGAAGAAGAGGTGGAGTTACGAGACTTCTCAGACAGTTGAAGTGTCCAATGAAGTTAAGAGATTTGCTCTCAAGCTATTTTCAACACTTTAGATTGGTTAATAATTTGTAAAAATAACAGACCCACATGGGGATTGACCAATAGCATTGATTTGTGAAAAAATATGAAATTGACCAAATTTGGACATAGGAGGTTTCTGCCCGACAGCGACGATATGCTGTTTTTTTTTCAACAGGGCTGGTACGTCAAATATCCAAATGTCAGTTTTATACAGGGCCATAGCTAGAGAATTCTGGGCCCCCTGAAAAAATATTGATGTGGGCCCCCACCGCCTTCCAACTAATAGAGGGACATTTTATGTCAAGTTTTATATCATATAACTTTGACGTAGTCTATTTACATCTAACAGAATATAGTATTGTTGTTGTAAACCCTATTTTAAAAGTTAAATGTTTAAAAATGTTATAGAAACTTATGAAACATTGTCTTAAATAAATGCATGAAGACTTTTACAGAATTCCCAGAAAGAGCTTTATTGCCAAGTATGTTTGCACATACAAGGAATTTGTTTTGGTGACAGGAGTATCCAGAACACAGAAACAGCAACAACAGTACACAGAGACCATAACACAATAGAATGCAGTACACAATGATTTAAATAAGGGCCTATGGGTATAAAAAATTAAGAAATACAATACAATAAACATAAGATAAAGATATAGAAAGTAAAGCTATGTATGTCATGGCTTTGCCTCTATTAGTCATGTTTTTCTTGGTCCTGTGGCAGAGCCATGACAAAGTCTTTGGTTTTGTGTGAGAAAACCATGGGGTGTTTATCTTTTGACACTCTATGTGTTTTCTCGTGTCTTGTCATTGGCCCCGCCCCTCTTGTTTCATGTATTGCTTCCCTGCCGTGTCTAATGTTCCTCACCTGCCCTGTGTAATTATCCCTCGTTTGTCTTGCCTTTATAATACCCTCATGTTTCATTGTCTTGTTGCTCGGTCATTGTATCCAGTTTGTCTTGTTGCTCGTCCAGCGTCAGCCGTCATTGCCTGTTCTTGTTCCCGTTGTTGCTGTTTCATCTGTCTTAGTAAGTGTCAGTTTAGTTAACTTTGTCAAGTGTTGTTTAGTCCAGTTTAGCGTCAGTTAGTCTTCGTCCTGTTATTTATCCTGTTTGTGCTGTTCTGCTCCATTGTGGGTTCTTGTTTTGTGTTTTATCATTTAAATAAAGTCTCGTGTTAACCCCTTCATCCCCGCTGCCTGCAATTGGGTTCTCCCACCATGTAAACCGTGACAGAATGACCGAGCCTATTCAGAACCCAGCGGGCAGCAAGATGGACGGCACGGCGTCGTCCTCACGATCCACCCTAGCCCGCTTGCTGCTGGGGTTCCGTCAGGGGGAATACGGGAACCAGGAGTTCGCCGGGGCATTCTCGGCGGTGGCAGAGGCGACTGAGTTCAACGAGGCGGAGTTGAAGACGATCTTCAACTGCTGCCTCACTCAGCGCCTCACCCCGTCTGAGAAGAGGCTGCTGGCCCCGCTAGGGTTCGTGGAAATGGTCAGGTTCATGGCCAACCGGGACGATCCCGGGGGTGGGGTCCCACGTGGGACTTCCACCCCGCGGTCGATCACGCCGGAGGACTGCCGCTACCCGGGGGGACTCAGTACCCTCCGGCTTGAGCTCCACGGGCCCCGTTCACTCTGGCGGCGCCAGTAGCGGGCGGGAGAGGAGAGATCCGGGGACGATGTCGGCGGACTCCTCCGCTGCGGGACTCCCTCCGGTCCCCACGGATTCGCCAAGGTCGGCTACAGATCCGGTGGTGCGGAGAAGGAGGGAGAGGAGCAGTGGAGGAGCATCCACGTCGGTGCATCCGGCATCCAGTCCGGTGCAGCCGGAGTCCAGTGCGGTGCAGCAGCCGGCGTCCAGTCCGGTGCAGCCGGAATCCAGTCCGGCGTCCCAGCCGGCAACCAGGCCGGCGTCCAGTCCGGTGTAGCCGGAATCCAGTCCGGCGTCCCAGCCGGCAACCAGGCCGGCATCCAGTCCTGTGCAGCCGGAATCCAGACCGGTGATCAAGCCGGCGTCCAGTCCGGTGCAGCAGTCGGCATCCAGTCCGGTGCAGCAGCCGGCGTCCAGTCCGGTGCAGCCAGCGTCCAGTCCGGTGTCCAGTCCGGTGTCCAGTCCGATGACTAGTCCAATGTCCAGTCCGATGTCTAGTCCGGCATCCTGTCCGGTGCCGTCGGCGCCCAGTCCTGTGTCCAGTCCGGGGCAGCCGGCGTTCCAGCGAGCCGTCCAGCTGGCCTTCCAGCCGGCGACTCAGCCGGCCTTTCAGCCGGTGACTCAGCCGGCGACTCACCCGGCCTCACCATGTCCGGTCCTGCCGGCATTCCAGCCAGCAGCCAAGCCTGCCCCTGTGAAACCCCCAGGGACTAAGACTGTTCCCCCCGTCAAGCCCCCCGGGGCTGCACGCTTTCAAGCGCCGCCCCGGACTAAGACTGCTCCCCCTCTCCCTACCCTCATGGACTTCCACCCTTTAAGCTGCCCTCCATGAGCCCTTGTTTGGCCCCTCCCTCCTCCCATGTTTGTTATTTTTATTGTCCCATTCCAATCCTGTTATTATTTTGTCATGTCTGCCCTTGATTTTGTTTTAGTTGTTTTGCCTTGTCCTGTCTGTCACCCAGTCGGTCTTGTCTCGTCAGTCTACCCCTTGGTGAGCACCTGGAGGTGCTCATTAAAGGGGGGGCTTCTGTCATGGCTCTGCCTCTATTAGTCATGTTTTTCTTGGTCTTGTGGCAGAGCCATGACAAAGCCTTTGGTTTTGTGTGAGAAAACCATGGGGTGTTTATCTTTTGACACTCCATGTGTTTTCTCATGTCTTGTCATTGGCCCCGCCCCTCTCGTTTCATGTATTGCTTCCCTGCCGTGTCTAATGTTCCTCACCTGCCCTGTGTAATTATCCCTCGTTTGTCTTGCCTTTATAATACCCTCATGTTTCATTGTCTTGTTGCTCGGTCATTGTATCCAGTTTGTCTTGTTGCTCGTCCAGCGTCAGCCGTCATTGCCTGTTCTTGTTCCCGTTGTTGCTGTTTCATCTGTTTTAGTAAGTGTCAGTTTAGTTAACTTTGTCAAGTGTTGTTTAGTCCAGTTTAGCGTCAGTTAGTCTTCGTCCTGTTATTTATCCTGTTTGTGCTGTTCTGCCCCATCGTGGGTTCTTGTTTTGTGTTTTATCATTTAAATAAAGTCTCGTGTTAACCCCTTCATCCCCACTGTCTGCAATTGGGTTCTTCCACCACGTAAATCGTGACAATGTATGTATGTAAATATGTACAAGTAAAAACATTTAACTGTTCAAAAGGTAGATGGCCTGAGGGAAGAAGCTGTTTTTGTGTCTGGTTGTTTTGGTGCTCAGTGCTCTGTAGCGCCGACCAGACGGCAGCATTGTGAAGAGCTGATGGCTTGGATGTGAGAGGTCCAGGGTGATTTTCTGAGCCCTTTTCCTCACTCTGGATGTATACAGTTCTTGGAGGGTGGGCAGGGGAGCACCAATGATCTTCTCAGCAGTCCGAACCGTCCTCTGTAGTCTTCTGATGTCTGACTTTGTGGCTGAGCCAAACCAGACAGTGATGGATGTGCAAAGGACAGACTCTATGACAGCTGAGTAAAACTGTTTTAACAGAGTTTGTGGTAGGTTGAACTTCTTCAGCTGATAAGAAGTACAACCTCTGCTGGGCTTTTATAGCAATGGAGCCAATGTGATTGTCCCACTTCAGGTTCTGAGAGATGGTGGTGCCCAGGAACCTGAATGACTCCACTGCTGCCACAGTGCTGTTCATGATGGTGAGAGGGGGGAGTGCAGGGGGGTTTCTCCTGAAGTCCACAATCGTCTCAACTGTTTTAAGCGTGTTCAGCTCCAAGCTGTTATGACTGCACCAGACAGCCAGCTGCTCAGCCTCCTGTCTGTACGCAGACTCATCACCATCCTGGATGAGGCCAATGAGTGTGGTGTCGTCTGCGAACTTCAGAAGTCTGACAGAAGGGTCCTGGGCAGTGCAGTCATTTGTGTACAGGGAGAAGAGCAGTGGAGAGAGAACGCACCCCTGGGGGGCACCAGTGCTGATTGTGAGGGTGCTGGATGTGAGTTTCCCCATTCTCACTAACTGCTGCCTGTCTGTCAGAAAGCTGGTGATCCACTGACAGATAGAGCAAGGAACAGATAGCTGGGTTAACTTTGTCTGGAGCAGTGGTGGGATGATGGTGTTGAAAGCGGAGCTGAAGTCCACAAACAGGATCCTCACATAGGTCCCTGGTCTATCCAGATGTTTCAGGACAAAATGCAGCCCCATGTTAACTGCATCCTCAACAGACCTGTTTGCTCTGTAGGCAAACTGCAGGGGGTCCAGTAAGGGTTCTGTGATGTCCTTCAGATAAGCCAGTACCAGTCTCTCGAATGACTTCATGACCACAGATGTGAGAGCAACGGGTCTGTAGTCATTCAGTCCTGTGATTTTGGGTTTCTTTGGGATGGGGATTATGGTGGAGCGCTTGAAACAGGAAGGAACTGTGCACAGCTCCAGTGATCTGTTGAAGATCTGTGAGAAGATGAAGGCCAGTTGACAAACTAATAAAAGAATAATACAGCACAATACATTATTAAATCATAATAAATAAAACAGATGTAAAAATGACCAGCAGTACTGTATAATAGTCTTATCAATCAGTCCGTTATCAAATAACTGAAGTTAACATTAAAGAATTGAGAAGAATACAGTCATGTAAATAAATAAATAGACCACTTAAATGTTTATAAAGTCTTAATGTTTGATGAAAATAATATGGTATTGCATAATATATAATTAAATAAAGCCAATAAATGTATCTACATATAAAAAAACCCACAAAATGAATCGTGCAGAGCCTGGTTTAAATTCATTTTTTTTATCTACAAGTCTATTTTTTATATTTTAATTCTTCTAGATGTTTTCTAGAAACCTGTTGTATATAGTATAATGTTGTTCTTATACTATACTATACCCTCACTATGACAATAAACTAATAGTAAATTATACAGATTATGCTACAAGTGTACTACTGTGCTTTTTTATGTGTGGGTCATAATTTGTTCAAATTAACCGGACTTTTATTTTGGCGGGTCGCTGCAAAGACCTTTGAGTTTCAGTGTGAGTAGCTTTTCTCAAAGGAAACAGTGAAATGTGTGTGAAGTAAACTCTGAGAGCAGCTCGGAGATGTTCATGTGTTTACGTCTTTATATAGTTAGAATGTGGATTTCATTAAAATCTCATGTATGCAATTCATGTATTAAAATTATTTACAAAACAGGTGGCTTTATAGTATAACTGTTGGATTTTGTGAGGCCCCTGGGCAGTGGGGGCCCCTAGAATTGTCACCACCTTTCACCCCACTAGCTATGGCCCTGGTTTTATATATTGTATTTCTGTAAGCTAAGCTCTAAACTGTAGCATTTTGACAGTATGCAACTTGTTAGAATGTGGATAAAGCAGAAAGCTATGCAGTAACGTTATGTTTGCGAGTGCTAATATTAGCTAATATAGCTAATAGCTTTCGAACAGCTTGTCCCACCATCGTTTTAGTAAAAAAATTACAATATGACATGTTGTGCTCCACTTTTATGTCCTCAAACGCTCGTTTATGGGGTTGAGAGCTTATAAAAACATAGGTCTGTTTTTTTTAGCTTGTTTCCTGTACACCTTGTCACATAGCAGTTTTTAAACATTGTTCTGTTTTTTTGGAGGAAGCTTCCCCCAATAGAAAGTCAATGGAGAGGGTTGGATTGTTTCCCCCCGGTGGGTGTGGTTTTTAGATTATGACACGTTGCGCTCTGTCTCTATACATCATCGCATTATCCCTGCATAACTGTTGATTCACTATAAGTTCATGTGGTGTACCTTTTTGCACGTACGTGCCGATTGCCAACAAAACAGACATTTGACTCAGTTCTACTTACAGTTCATGCGGTTCATGACTGGCATGTTTTAGTGCTGGGTCTGCTCCATCTATCAGTTTCAAACGATCTGCAAATCCAGTGCTATATCCACCGTTTACATAACATTCCTCACAGAAATGCAGTGAACAAACAAACACAGCTGAACTTCGCAAATGAAGGAGCACAATGATGGGCGTGCTCTTTCTCCCAATCTCCCTGGTTGACGCGTAGGCGTGCTATTTCATCTCGCTCTCGCGGGTTGACGCGTCGGGTGTGGTTTTCCTGGAGAATTGTCCAATAAGGAACTAAGATTCTGATTCTGATTCTGATTCTGAAAAGAAGTTGTTACAAAACTGAATTCAATGTTGAGTACTTTTATGCAGAACAAGTTGACTATGCTAAGAATGAGAAGCCAGCACGTTTAACATAGTAAAGAAGTCAGAATGCATGAAACACTGTGGCACCCCTTCCCTCCCCCTTAACACAACTGTTTTTAGATTGCATCTCAAACTCTGAAATAAATAATATATAAAAATAATGGCTAAACTCATGGAAGATCGGCAAACTCTGACCTCAGGGAAATACGTCATTTGATGCCCAAGATGCTTTTAGAGAGATAAATTCGGAGCCACATTATTTTAAAACGTAATCTTTAAGTACAGGTAGTTATCAGATTTAGATTTAGATTTTTTTAGATTTAGATTGAATTTATTGTCATTGCACATGTACAAGTACAAGGCAACGAAATGTGACCTCTGCATTTAACCCATCCAGAGAGTAGTGAACACACGTACCCCCGGAGCAGTGGGCAGCTATCACTACAGCGCCCGGGGAGCAAGTAGGGGTAAGGTGCCTTGCTCAAGGGCACCTCAGTTGTTACCCGCCGGCCCTGGGAATCGAACCGGCAACCTTCTGGTCATGAGTCCGACTCTCTAACCATTAGACCACAACTCCAGAATTTGGAATTAGCATGAAGTTGCTAATGATATTCTTATGTGTGCCCAAGTTTGTTATCTTTGAGGTCATCTATTTGCTAGTTAACAAATTATTATTTTGGAAAAAAATACATATTGGTGAATTATCCAATTACTCTTAAAATGACAACTATAAAATAAATACTCTTATTAAAATCAGCTGCCTCTGACTAACAATAGCAGGCAACATATCAAAGTATAATGGCTGTGCCTGTTAAGAAATGTAATGTTAAAATTAAACGTCTGGTTTTCACATGGATTTTTCCATATCGCCTCATTCATAACAGAAATTTCGGGCCTGAGATGTTTGTTTTATTCATTCTTAAGGCCAGTACAGCATCTTAGGCTATTTATGGCGAGAATCAGTCAATCCATGCACAAGTCTGTTCTATACACAAGTCAATCCATACACAAGTTGGGGGGGGGGGCATTTGAAATCCTCAATCAATCTAACCTGCATGTCTTTGGGAGGCAACCGGATCACCCGAGTAAACCCATGCTGACACAGGGAGAACATCCAAACTTCACACAGAAAGGCTTCCCCTCCCAGCCAGGGCTCAAACAGGGGACCTTCTTACTGTGAGGCAACAGTGCTAACCACGGAGCCACTGTGCCGCCCTGAGATAAATCCAGCAAGCCAGCTCTCTTTGTCAAGGGCCTAGGTCTTGTAATTGATTTTTCAACAACCCAGCACAGGTTAGGTTCATCCCTTTTTGACCCAACGCTAGGTTGAAAATAACCCAGCATTTTTTTAGACTGTGGTCCCAGAGGACCATAAAATCAGTTAAATTATGGAATAATGTTACAGCCCTGAAGAGGTGTTTTCCCCAAATGTATTTAAATTAATGTCAGTTTGCGGTTGTTGTACTGGCACTACACAGACAACCAAGGTTAAGCTGCATGCTATCAATACTTCCAGTCTGAAAGCACAATGCACATGCGCTGCTTCCACTCTGCCTGTACGCTGCTCATGCTCTGCTTACACGTGTGAAACAGGCACGTTTTTTTAATAATTAATTGTTGAGGTCTTTAGAGTTAAAGTGCAGGGTTAAACTACCTCTCACTAGAGTAATTAAAATGTAATTTAATTTATTTAAAATTTTAATCTGCAGGACCTGCAAAAGTGAGCCAAGGCCTCAGCATTGTGCTCTTGAACAAGACATTTTAAGTATATTACGGTAGCCTACACTGTAATCTTTGAGCTGTGGTTGCCAGAATAATTATGTGAAAATATAGTACGAAAATGTGCACAATGTTGAGCTACATTCTACAGTAGTTAAACAACCTATTTCTGAAATTTGAAATAGTTTGGTTTTTTTTGCAGCTGTTGCTTTCCTTTCTTGTAAAAAAGATCTTAGCTTAGCCATAGCATTTATAGGTCTAAGGAGTATAGACGGTTTCATCGGATGCACATGCTGGCCCAAAGTAATCTTGCAGTCTGTGTTTGGTTATAATATAATAATTTATTTTATATATAATTTATATCAATATTAACTCATATTGCTGAAACTATATATAGTATTACAGACAGTTTCAGCAGCAACAACATAAACAAATGTTATGTGGCCCAAATTTAACTTCCGGTAGACCGGTAGACCTCCACAAAGAATCAATTTAATCCAATTAATATACAACGAAATATATTTTTTTATATTATATATGAATATATAATAAATTGTTCATGAGAACAAGTTCATGAGAATTTCATGAGAGTCACCTTTTTATTTATCCATTTATAACTGCTTATCAATGGCTTATAATGCATTTATAAATACGTTTACTCATTAATAAACGCATTTATAAATGCTTTACAAAATGGAACCTTATAGTACATTTCAGTCTAGTTTGAATTTTCGATTAATTAAAATAACAAGTAAATTTTAGACTTGTTCAGTCTTGGTAATGAATCATTTCTGTTGGGAAAGATTAGGGTTGTATTTGTCTCACAGAAACAGGTGGGGGAAACAGACAAAAAATGTTGTAATACTCGTCAGTGTCGGACATTGCTCATTCCCTACAGATCAGCATCACATATCAGGCCTGTTTTCCCCCAGGACTGTGAGGTTGTCACGACAACCAATGTGATTCTGATTCTACACAGCTAAGACAACACTCCGCCTCAAGACAGCAGCTGCTGCAGCCATCAGCCAATCACAGTTGAGCAAGAGGAAAAAGATGACATCATAGGCAAATTAGGGCAAGTTGCAACAGGAGTTTGTTTGGCGTTGCTGCTCACAGCAGAATTATGGTAAGTTGAGTTAATAGAGATAGTTACATCCACAAGCACAAATTCAACAGCTAAAATTAAATAAACTACTATTATCTATAAATTAGCCCTTAAAATAATATGTAGGCTATAAACCAGTACTTTCTTCATGTGTGATCTGTTTTCTCCAAATATTGCAGAAACATGCCAGAAATATTTTTTAATGATTTGACATAATGTATTGACATAATGCATAATACAACAATATTTCGATCATAATTATGAAATAAATTGTTATTTACAAAGGAATCCAGGGTCATTTAAAGCAGGTGTTGCTATCATGGCAGCACACTAAAAATATAACAAATAAATAAATATATTATAAAAGTCTTCTAAATAGTAAAAGTCCCAAAAATATGCTTCTAAAATGAGCTTAATTACAGTTTGTACTTGCTGTATGTTGAAACTGGATGAAATGAAAATTCTACCTTGCATCCACCAATCTGTGAAACAGCAGATCCAGTCTGTCTGGCTGCTGCCCTCCCCCTCTCTCCTAGCAGCTGCCTTAACATGCAGCCCCATAGCCAATAGGGTTGCGAGGGCTTTATGACATCACTGGCTAGGGAACAGTAGGCAGGCAGTGAAGCAGGCAGGCTGCCGACTACAGGCAGTGAGTCCAGGTTTTGGGGTCAGGAACCGGTCTGACCAAAGAATGGAGAGCCTGTAAGGACACTAGCTTTCAGGAATATGTGCTCTGGAGGATGTACCAGTTAAACACACTAAGACTCTCACAGATCCAGCCAGGGAATGTCAAGACATGTTTCAGGTGAGCTCTTTCTCAATGGCTCTTTTTCCATCTGCGATGACTCGAATATGGATGAAGAAGAGAAGGGGGAGGGGTGGATGGAGGGTGGGGGGATGCTTTTTACCTCAGCTTTCAGTATTCAGCCCTACTTAAGGAATAGAGAAAAGTAGAATAACAGAACACAGAGAAATTAAGGAGGAAATGAAAGAGCAGCTTTGTTGATGCATTGTGTCATACGGAGGAGATGCTGTTGCATTCTGGGGGATGCTGCCGCTGTCAGCTGCCTCTGCCCCGTTACAGCGGCACATCCACAAAAACAACTCTATTGATATCACAAAAAATTTATGTTGTGGGTCTGTGATGGTAGAATAGCTGCAGCTGCAGAGCAATCTGTAACAAAAAGCACTGCTGTATCGGGGCACCGAGATTCAAAGCTGCATTTGTGTCTGTGTCCATTTTGACTGATGAATCTGGGTCCTTGTTTCATTGGTGCCACAGCTGGATAGATGCAGAGATGGAAGAAAGGATGAATGGATGGATGGATGCCTGATTAGAAGGACAGATTTATGGCACTGGTGTTGGGATACAATCTTTTGTTAGACTGCTCATGTCTGTTTTGGGCCTTTTATAGGGAACGCTTTTGAATGATTGATTTTTACCTCTTCCAAGCCTGTGCAGACGCATAAAAGGCCATGCAGACACATACACTTTAGGAGTCTGAGCTATAGCTAACGCCCCTTTTTTATAGAACTGTTATTAGATATAAAGTGGCATGAACAAAGAACAATTGATGTTTTTGACAAGACGAAAGGTGGGATTTAATTCATTTGCATATGTGTCCTGTGGGATGGGGTGTTCGTGGAGTCTGTGTGTGTGAGGGGTGGAGTATATAATGACGTTTGGGGGCTTGTACACAATAAAAACCTGACAGCTAAACCTACAGGGTAAAGAGCATGGGATACACCTAATTTTGGATATCCCTGGTATTTATTTCTTGGTTATGGCATGAAGATGTGCTAATTTTGTATACATAAACTGTTAAACTTAATCTAGAAGCCTTTATTGACTGATACTATTGACATATAATTTACTGTATGTATCCCTAGCATGCCTCAACACACCTCTTCAAGGAAACCGTCATTCAATTATTATGGACGGAGACCATACATGGGTCGATGTGTGTTGGTTCCCTCTGTTTGAACTACATAAGTGTGTTTGCTCCTGATCTGTGTATTCTTCTACCTTCATTTTCTCTTGTTTTTGCTCTATGCTCCCATAAAACCACAAAAGTATGAGAGTTTTAATGATCAAAAAACAAGCCAGGTCAGCACAATCATACAACAAGGAGCCGAGGTAAGGTTTGTCCACTCAGTTGACATTAATGTTCAGGCCCATCAACTGATTAAACGTTTGTTTATCTGAATTGATAAAAGTGCCCAAAATGTTAATTTCCAACATGCTGGCAGCACAAATGGATTATGTTTTAGGAGGGCATGGGGGGTCACCTTTTGTTGCATTACTTTTTGTGCCAGGGAATAAAGAAATTATTTTTAAAAGTATTTACAGTATTAAGTATTTAAGTATTATTTTTTATGTATTTCTGACTAACAAAAATGAAAACATACAATTTTAGCTTCACATATTGTAATTACAACTTTACATTTTTCGACTAATATATGAAACATATTCATATAGGTTTTTAGATATAAAATAACAATACTTATATTTTGTGACAATTACTGTTTAACATACTCAACAGTAACAACACTGTGACAACCAGAGACACTGGTCCTGTTGACCTGAGTCATAATCTTACCTTGACTGCCAGAGCACTGCATCACAATCCCTGATTGAATAACTATTATTTTATGTGAATTTATTTTATATATAAATGTGTACTGTATGTCAAGCATCAGCATTTTAAATGACAGTGTCAATGTTAGACATACATCCATATAATTATGCAAATACACAATAATATGACCACTTTCATGTAAATTGTGCTCAACATCATTGAGTACTGAATATAAATGTATGGCATATGACTGAAATACGGTTTGTTTTACATAGGACAAGCAAAGTCACAGTAAATCAGGTATTTCAATTAAATGATAGATTTTTTAAAATATATCTCAGACTAAATCTGATCCGATTTAGTGGTTTTTCAGATGTAACATGTAGGTCATATTATACAACACGAGCAGTTTCAAATTAAAATAATTATGTGCTATTTGCTAAAAAGTGGACAGTGAATGAGTGAGCAATTTTAGGCTGTGTAAAATACAGATTTTTTTTGATGAACAATACTTGACATAATGCTACCTCATGTATCTCATGTGTTTAGATCAAAACAAAGCATGTTTTTATTGTTAATTTTTTGTTTATGATAATTGTTGATTTGTTTAGGATAAAGGCTTTTAATGGTTTGTCCACATAATCCTGATGTATCTGTAAGTGTCTTTAGTTTGCAAAGGTTAAGGTTTGTTGGTCAGGGAATTTTGGGATTGTGAGAATTTTCAGATAGATGCAGATTATGTAGCATGAGTGATGAGAGACTTGTGTGTTAAGTGTGACTGTTTTCCAAACAGAAGGATGTACCTTGGAAAAACTTCAGAGTATGACTCTGTAGTGCTTCAGCAGCTGGGGCATGAGTGTATTTGCATGTACAGTATGTCTGATGTGTGGTTCAGTTGGGAGTCATCTATTATGGACTGGTTATGGAACTTTTTTGCTTTTGTGTCTTTGCAAGCCTGTATCGGTTTATGTGTATGCAAAGTGTCTCTAGGCTTAACTTCGCAGATGAGGTTTAAACTGCTGCAAAAATGAACACAAAGACTGCGATTTTATCACAATGGTAACTAGGTGTGGGTGGGTGTTCATCAAGGCTCTGTTCTAGGCTCTTTTCAGTTCTTTTGCAGACAGTTTCCAGGTAAAAAATACATTTAATAAAATTTTATGGGGAAGTTTACTTTGTTATCAGTGTGGCAAGTATGTAGATATATGATTAAATAATATAATATTATATGATAGATGATCAGAGTACCCTGGTAAAGGCAGTGCTCATTTTATACTTTTTCACACGAAGTTACATGTCTACAATACAATATTCTATCAGTCCTCTGTATTTTTGTCATTGTTGTAGTACATAGGAATCATTGCAATCCATTAGCATTTTCAGATGTTCTGTGTTGCCTTATGATCTTCTCTATTTTGTTTTCTGTCTATTTTCTTCTACGGAAAAGATTGAAGGTAATTGAGAATATTCTTATTAGAAAGTTGAGAATGATGTCTAAGTCCTTTGGCATGATTTAAACAGCCAAAGTGCAAAGTGCAAATGCAATTATGGAACACACTGGCTCAAATTGCTCTCATCGCTTTTTCTATGGTGCGGTGATGTTAATAAGATCTTCGAATTGAGTTTGGGACTGCAAGAGAAAAATAAATTATTACATTCTAGTAAGATGCAGGCACATTTAGGTTACGAGGAGTCCATGTGTTTGTACATACAAATGCAAAATCTATATTAGGGTAACGATTCACACTTGAAATCATCTATGGCAAATCGTTGCCTTGGAATTCTAAGGTTCTATCTGCCTTCTGAGTAGTTTCGAGATATTGAGCTTCAAAGTTTTTGCATGTCATGTAGCAAAAATTATATGAGGAACAAGTCTCTTTCATATGTGAAAGGAGACCCTTAATGTATTCTAAATGTACAATATCAACATTTTATGAAATTTGTAAATGGAAATTACAATCTATTTAAAGCAATCTATTTTTAAGCGACACAAACAATTTACTTATATATTTTTTAAAACGTTCAATTAGTATTGTAATAATGTGTAAAAAAGTTACATTTATGTGGTTTTATGACACTTAATTCATATTTTAGGATGCTTTTTTTCTTGTTTTAAGTTAAGCATA
This sequence comes from Triplophysa rosa, assembly GCF_024868665.1. Classification (NCBI taxonomy): domain Eukaryota; kingdom Metazoa; phylum Chordata; class Actinopteri; order Cypriniformes; family Nemacheilidae; genus Triplophysa; species Triplophysa rosa. The sequence goes on from NC_079891.1 coordinate 8,688,766, forward strand.
AAAGGCTGTGCTAATTGTTGTATCTAAATGTTTTATCCACAGAAGGTGGGACAGGTAAAATTACTTTCAAGAGATGACTATGGCTGAAATAACATGATAATGTTAATTGTTGTAATTAAGACTTTTGGCCTTCTTGACTATTTGGCTTAATATTGTAAAATTAAAATAAAAGGCATTAATTGCATTATGAGAGTGTACGTTAACACAGGAATTAGGAAGATAGCCCTACTGACTAGTGTTGTGTCTATACAAAAAAAATCTCCTCAACAAAACTTAAAACAAAATAAAAATGAAAAAATACTGTACTTTGAGCTGCTCTTCTTGACGAGTATTAATAAAAGAGTCAGCCTTGAGATTTCTTCTAAAAAATTGTTTCCTCAGATTTTCCATAGACTGTATAAAATATAGACGACGTCACCCGTAGGTTTCTGATGAGCTGTTTTGAAGCTTAAAGTGGGCGGAGCCGGCCGTTGCCATCTTAGCAGCGAGTCACTCCCAGATAATCGAAAATGGGCAAAGAGGCGGGACGTGGTTGGAGCTGAGGCGCCTGGTTGCTGAAACCACTTGTCACTCAATATATGTTAAACGGGTGAGTTATAAAAAGATTCACCGTCCTCACAGTTGTCATGAAGGGTAAAATTAGCTATATAGACCAAAATCTTTTTTTTTTAATTATTTTATTTTTTATGCTGTAAAGTTGCCCATTTTAACATGGGGCTCAATGAGATTCTGCTCTCTTTTGGAGCCAGTCTCTTGCGGCCAGTCGATGAATTGCAGTTTAAGTCACTTCCATGTTGGCTTCACAAGAGAGATCAGGAGGTTGCCGCTTGCCACTGTCACTGAGGATCCTGGCCACCTAAAAAAGAAGCCTGATTGTCTCGCAGATAGAACCTTATAGAACCTTTTTGTTTTCTTAAAAAAGTCCCAAAATGTACACATTAAGAAAAAAAAACATGGCATAATTTAAATAAGTTGTGAATATGTGAGTAACTCAATTTTGACCAAAATATCAGATAGAACCTTTTTCTAAGGCAACAAAATAATGACTCACACACGCACACACGCACACATGTCTGGTTTACTATCTCCGTGGGGACAGTCCATAGGCGTAATGTTTTTTATACTGTACAAACTGTATATTCTATCCCCTAACCCTATCCCTAAACCTAAAGATCATAGAACACTTTTTGCATTTTTAGATTTTTTAAAAATATTGTTCTGTACAATTTATTAGCTTTTTTGCCCATGGGGACCTCAATTTTGGTCCCCAAGGTGACACGAGTCCCCATGTGTTGGTGTGCATTCAGGTTTAGGTCCCCACCGGGATATACAAACATGAACACACACACACACACACACGCACACACATGCACACACATGCACACACACACGCATGCAAGCAGAAAAACCCACAGTTATCCTCTCTCCCCCTTTTTCAACAGTCATATTGACACATTTAGGACATGTGTGTCTGTGTGCCATTGTAAGGTGCTAGTAGAGCCCCAGTCTCTATTCTGATTAGCATAGAGGATTGAGTGCCATCTGGCAACTGCCTGCAGTGTTTGTGTGTGTGTGTGTCTCACTTTCAGAAACCCCCACATACTCTACCTGTCATAGAGTACCCTAGAGCTTTTCCTTCTATTGATTTATTCACCTTATAGTTCAAACCTTAACCATGTATGATTGTGTGGCTGTGTGTACGTGTCACACAAGCACACACCATGTTTCCTCTGCTGAGACATTTGGCCTTTTGAACTTTTAGTACTCTCTTAAAACACTTGAGTATTTAAAGACATCAAATATTTAACTGAAACTTCAAAGTGGGAGATACAGGTATGTGTGTGTCTGTTACGTGAAATCTGTTGGGTTCATAATGAGATCAGTGAGACGAGTAATGTTAGCCTAAGTATGGCCAGTATGGGGTTAATGAAGGATCATGTTCCATCTGTTACTATGTGTGTGCAAGAGAGTTTATATGTATGCCAATTTTTTTTGATATGGTTCATTTTTTGTCCATCAGAGCGAGTGTGTGGTAGATAACAATAACAGCCTGTTTGAAGAGGAAGGGTTTCATTAGCCTAAGGCTGATGCATCAGCAGACTCATTTGTGGGTGTAGTGTTTGTCGGTATTACAGCCATCTCAGCAGGGAATCATATGCACACACAAACCTGACCCCAGCCATCAATACTGTCTGCCAGGCTACATTTCATTTTTCTGTCCGTATTTCACCTTTTTACCACTTGGCATTCATTTTGTGAACAATTTTGCTTTAACTAAACCTTTTCTAAAAATAATTCCAATATTTACATAATAATATTGCCATAGTTGCTATATAGTTATGGCAACCCTACTTTAAAAAACTTTTAACTAAAAGGTGAACTTAAAAAAGGTGAAAAATTGTAAGTCACTTTTTCTTTTAAATTCTCCTGAATAAGCATTATTCAGAATTAATTCATGCCTGTAGCACAAGCAGTTTTTGTTGAATTATTCAGTTAATGCTTGAGGGTTTGTTTAAGTTCACCTCTAATAACAGTTTCCATTATGGGTTAATGGCAAAACTATGGTCACCACACTTAAAAAGTGTTTTACCTGTATGGAGGTGTTAATGCCTGGTGTTAATCATTTTGGTGAAAAAAATCATAATCTCCATTTCGGCCCAGATATCTTGTTATTTACTTCTTGTTCTAGTCACCAAAAGTATATATACTTATACCAATAGTAATAGTGGCTATTTGTCACATCGCATTGGCAAAAGATTACAAGTTTCCCACAGTTTTATTTGAATGACTTTTTAGGATATCCATTGTGTCTAATGGGCTTGATCAGTGTGAATAGATTTAAGTACAAGTGGATAAGTCTTAATGCTTAAACATATCCATTGAATAAACACTGAAAAGTTAACATCCATGAATGCTTACAGTATACTCTATTTTAAAATACTTTGATGTCTTAAATATTGACTTATATTGAGTATTAAGCTTGATGACTTAAGGGCAATTTCAGGTCCAACCAGTCGTTAGTCTATTTAATGAAATTAACGCTACCTACTCAAACTAACAGCTTTTTTTGTGTTCTATGGTAGTCATACGTTTAAAACAACATGAAGATGAGTAAATAACGAAAGCATTTTAAATTCTCTTTGAGATATACATGAACTAAGTACCTCTATTTCAGAACCTGCAGGAATACTTGTGGACTTCCCTGTACTGTTATTAGCAAAGATTATAAATAGGGATGCACAATAAATTATCGGCCATATCGATATCGGCCGATAAATGGTCATTTTTAGTGTTATCGGTATCGGCCGATAATAAAATTTAGGCCGATAAATTATAGCCGATAAATGATGTATCATTTTCTCTGGTTAAACCACTTCAGCTGCATGCTGCTCACAGTTAAAATCCAATACAGTACTGTCTTTCTGTCATGATCATTCACTTACTGTTATTAGCAAAACATTGTTAATGTAGGTACAGTGTGTAGATATTTATAAATGTGTAAATTATAGAAACAAAAGCAAATTTTTAAAAGCCGATTGCTGTCGGAATGCTTTCTCTCTTGACATCAGTTAGACATGTGGCTATTAAGAACACTTTTCTGGGTTGCTCTGGTAGAACATCGTCTTGGTTACGGATGTAACCTCAGTTCCCTGATGGAGGGAACGAGACGTTGTGTCGAGCCGACAGATGGGATTCGTCCCTGAGAACCAATCGCTTCCGACTTCTTAGAAAAGGCCAATGAAATTGGCGAATGAAATTTGCATGCCGGACTCCGCCCCCGGATATCCGGGTATAAAAGGGAGACGGCGTGCCTCATTCATTCACCTTAGTTCTGAGGAGCCTGAGACCTCTCACAACTGCTGCAGTGGGCAGCACATGTTGTGGCAAGAAGGACACAACGTCTCGTTCCCTCCATCAGGGAACTGAGGTTACATCCGTAACCAAGACGTTCCCTTTCTGTCGGTCTCTTGACATTGTGTCGAGCCGACAGATGGGGTTCCTATGGAAAATGCCACAACACCGTGCCCTGTCACAATCTCTAGCGAAGCGACGGTGACTGGCCTGGGCGTGTCAGCCGTGAGCGCTACCGTGAAATTGTATCCTACCAGTGGGTAGGTAGGGGGTCCCAGAGCTTTACTTGAAAGGTGGGAAGGCCCCTGCCTTCGGCCTCACAGGCGGCGGCCTTGTTTCTCTAACAGCGAGAAGCCGCCTGGTACTGTAAGGCCACTGGGTAAGCGCTACTTCCTCAAGCGGGGGATGCACTACAGAGACCACTTCCTACCGGAGGGAGGAGTTTAGTGGAGATACCAACATGGTCTCACCGATGGGGGAGAACTCATGGGAAGAATGTGCGGACTGAAGGAGTTAACCGCGAGGTGGAGGTCCACCTAGGGAAGGTCATGGGTTACCAAGGTGGGAACCAATCATGAGGATACATCAGACGGAACCGCCCTGCTGGGGGGTTACAACGTCCGGTAGCACTAGGTCCGGTTAGAGCTATGATGTGGATAACTCAGTTGGTACCCGGCCTAAGGGGCAGGGCTGCTCTGCCCAGCCCGCCCGCAGGAGGTGCTTGCTTAGTGATGGATGGAGTGCCTGTTCTTCACCCAGTGGGGGAAGAAGGGAGGCTAGTTTAGTACGCTGACCCCCTTAGGAGAAAGGGGGGAAGGTACTGTCATAGGCGTACACCCTACCGGCCGCCAGTCTTGCCTGATGCCTGCAAGACTCGAGCTGATACCGGTTTTACGCGGAGGCTGTAGGACCTCGCGAAGGTGATGGGTGTAGCCCAACCTGCAGCTCTGCAGATGTCTGCCAGAGAGGCGCGTCGAGCCAGTGCCCACGAGGAGGCTGTACTCCGTGTGGAGAGAGCTCTCACCCAGTGGGCGCGGGCGATCTTAGGACAGGTACGCCGTAGTGACGGTGTCCATGATCCAGTGCGCCAATCTCTGTTTGAGACAGCCCTCTCTGCTGATCTCCAAAACACACAAAGAGCTGCTCAGAGCTCCTGTGGCTCTGTGTGTGGTCCAAGCAGAGGCGCAATGCGCGTACTAGACACAACACGGATGGGGTTGGGTCTTCCTCCCCGGTGGGGAGCGCCTGTAAGTTCACCACCTGGTCTAGGGGGAGTGGTGGGAACTTTGGGCACGTAGCCGGGCCGGGGTCTCAGGATAGCGTGAGAATCACCGGGTCCGAGGTCTAGGGAATCTGTGGACACGGAGAATGCTTTTAGGTCCGCTACCCTCTTGAGCACCCTCCGGAGAGCCGTCTTCATCACGAGGTGAGAAAGAGCAGCATCTCCGAGGGGCTCCAGGACCGCATCAAGGTCCCAAGAGGGTACGGAGCGCGGGTGAAGCAGTGCCATCCCGCACCCCTTAGGAACCAATTGATCAGGTTGTGCTGTCCTAGAGACTTACCAGCAACTGGGTCGTGATGAGCGGCAATAGCGGCTACATACAAGTTCAGTGTGGAAGGGGAGAGATTACTCTCGAGTCTCTGGAAGGACAGCACGTTCCCAATTGAGCAACTCCGCGGGTCTTCTCTTCGAGAAGAGCACCAGGATGAGAAGAGGCACCACTTAAAGGCGTATAGCCGCCTAGTGGCCAGGGCCCTAGCCTGAGTGATGGTCTTAACTGCCGCAAGGGGTAGGCCACTCAGGATCTCCTCATCTTGTCCAGAGGCCAGACATGGAGGTTCCAGAGGTCTGGCCTGGGATGCCATAACGTGCCCTTCCCCTGGGAAAGCAGGTCCTTCGTCAGGGGAATCGCCCGGGGGGAGCTGTCGTCAATAGCATTAGCTCCGAGAACCAAGTCCGGTTGGACCAGTATGGCGCAACTAGTACACTTGATGCTCCTCTTCCGTGACCTTGCACAGAGTCTGTTCAATGAGGCTCACTGGGGGGAAGGCGTACTTCCGCTTGTCCCACAGCCAGCTGTGCGCTAGAGCATCCGTGCCGAGGGGGGCCTCGGACGGGAGTACCCTAGTGGGCAATGGGTAGTGTCCAGGGAGGCGAACAGGTCTACTTGAGCCCACCCGAACTGTACCCAATGAGCTGGACTGCGCGGGGGTGGAGTCGCCACTCTCCGCGAGGCGTCAACTGATGACAGAGCACATCGGCTGTCTGGTTCAGGTCACCTGGGATATGTGTGGTTCACAGGGATCTGCTCACCTGTGGACTCCACAGGAGGAGGCGTCAGGCGAGTCGTGTTAGCTGCCGTGAGCGAACGCCACCCTGGCAGTTGATATATGCTATGGCAGTTGTGCTGTCCGACCGGACCAGCACGTGCTTGTCCTGCATGAGAGGTTGTAGCCCCTTCAGTGCAAGTAGCACATCTAACAACTCTAGGCAGTTGATATGCCTGCGCAGGTGGGGGCCCGTCCATCGCCCCAACACTGCGTGCCCGTTGCACACGGCACCCCAACCCTGCAGGGAGGCGTCTGTCGTCACCATGACGCGCCTCATGACCTGCCCGAGAGGGACCCCCATCCGTAGAAAGGTCATTGAAGACCAGGGGTTAGGGTGCGTCGGCAGAGAGGCGTAATCACCATCCGCCTGCTGCCGGTGTGCCACACTCTCCAGGGAACTCAACTCTGTAGCCAATGTTGAAGCGGTCTCATATGCATCAACCCGAGGGGTATCACCACCGCCGAGGATGCCATGTGCCCAGAAGCCTCTGAATTTCAGGGGGACCGCTGACTGCTTGAAATATTCCAGGCAGTTCAACACTGACTGAGCGCTTTCTGTAGTCAGTCGCGCTGTAATGGAGACAGAGTTGAGTTTCATACCAAAAAAGAGGATGCTCTGCACAGGGGAGAGCTTGCTCTTTTCTTGGTTGACCTGTGGTCCCAATCGATCTAGGTGCCGAAGCACTAGGTCCCTGTGTGTACATAACAGATCTCGCGAGTGTGTCAAATGAGCCAGTTGTCGAGATAGTTTAGTACCCGCACACCTCTCTCCCTGAGGGGAGTGAGGGCAGCTTCCACGATCTTCGTGAAGATTCGTGGGGACAGGGACAGACCGAAAGGGAGGACTCTGTACTAATATGCCTGACTCTCGAAAGCGAACCGTAGGAACGGGCGATGACGAGGGGGAATCGAGACATGAGAGTAAGCATCCTTCAGGTCGATTGCCATGAATCCATCTTGACATCTGATAGATGCCAGGATGTGCTTCTGCGTGAGCATCCTGAATGGCAGCTTGAGTAGGTGCCTGTTCAGGGTACGCAGATCTAGCGACCCCCGCTTTTTTGGGGGACGATGAAGTACGGGCTGTAAAACCCATTGAACATCTCCGCTAGAAAGACGAGCACGATCGCTTCCTCTCCAGAGGGGTGGCGACCTTGGCCCGAAGCACGGGAGCATCCTTGCCTCTGACTGAGGTTGAAGGGATGCCCCGAAACTTGGGCGGGCGTCTGGGGAGTTGGATCGCGTAACCGAGATGGACCGTATCCCGTAGTCACCGTGACAGTTTGGGAAGCTCTTGTCAGGCTCCCAGGGACAGAGACAGGGAGGCTAGGGGTACATTCTGCTTCATGGACCTCCCAGGGGTGGTTCGATGGCTGGCAGTGCAGATCCCTCGCCGTGGGGGGGGGCCCCGGAGAGGAGATCGGCTCTGCAGTTTTACCTGCCTGGCGATGATGTCTGATGATTATTCTCGACATTGGGTCTTGCCGCAACGTCGAGTTGCCGAACACCGTCGTGTAGAGGGTGAGAGCGGCTGTGATAATACCCAGACGATGATGTGGCACAACGCACCGTCGATTGAGAGTGCTTAGGCTGCTGATTATCCTCGACATTGGGTCTCGCCATGACGCAACATCGAGTTGCCGAACACCGTCAAGTAGAGGGTGAGAGCGGCTGTGATAAACGCACAGAGAGAGAGAAAACTCTTAGAAGTGGGTTGTTGGGACAGGGCAGGAACCGTCCCGGATCGACCAACCAGCGATGGAATGGCCTACGTGCTTTGGACGGGAGTCTAGGTCGAGCCCCTGGGGCACATCGACGTATCCTCTAGCTTCCCCACCATCGAGGGAAGAAAGGGCGATGGAACTAGTTGACATGTAGGTGCCGAAGGGGAGCGTTCCAGGTCGTACTAAATTCCTCATGCACTTCCGGGGGAACACGGTACTGGGGGCGAGTGCAGCTTGGAGCCGCTCTCAAGCCAGAGGTACCGTGTATCCAGCCGCGAGCGTTGGGAAGAGGCAGTGCGGTGCACCACAACCCAATGCCGGCGGCCCGGGAAAGCATGGCTGACATTTCGACGTCCGCTTCTTCCTGAGCTCGACCCCCCGAGGGAGGGAGCTTCAAGGAATCATCGGAGTCAGATGCCAGTAAGTCACCCTCCGATGCTGCAACAGACATCTCATCATCACGTACCGTTTCCGATACGTGGTTGAGGAACAAGACGGTGGGACCGTCTCATGGGGAACGGTCAGACGAGCGAGACGAGGTGTGAAATGGTCCGCGAGCCAGTGGTTGACGGATTAGCACTCACAGTAATCCTCATATCACCCTCGCCGCTCGCCATAGCGGGCGGCAGGGCCGTAGTCCTGCCGTCATGGAACGGGAAGCAGACGAGGTGGTGGCTGAGTCCCGTGGGAATACAGCCACCCGTGACGCAACGTCTGAATCGTCAACCGCCCGCAGTGCGGGCAGGACGTATCCACAACATCTGCCCCAGCGTACTGGAAGCAGACATCGTGTCCGTCCCCCTCCTCGATGAGTGTGTTGCACCCACGAGAACAGCGGGACATGCCACGCTGAAGAAATTTGCTCTTTTAGAGAAAAAACTCGAACACTTCTGGAACCGCCAAGACGCCCAGGGGAAGTCGCAGCAGGAAGGGACAGTCCGCTGCACCACGTCGTAGAACCGGCAGTCTTGTAGTTGCTATTTGTAGCGAAGTCTGTTGATCATGAGCAAAGGCTCCGAAGAACAAAAGCTGAATGAATGAGCCACGCCGTCTCCCTTTTATACCCGGATATCCGGGGACAGAGTCTGGCATGCAAATTTCATTCGCCAATTTCATTGGCGTTTTCTAAGAAGTCGGAAGCGATTGGTTCTCAGGGACGAACCCCATCTGTCGGTTCGACACAACGTCGAGAGACCGACAGAAAGGGAACTATAATTAGTTTATTAAATAAACATATCAGAAAAGTTTAATAGTTAAAGAATCCTTAACTTGTGTAAAGTAGGCTTGGTACATGATTTTCAAAAAAGAGAACTAATGGTAACCTTGTTTTCTGCAGTGAATGTTTTCAAATAAAAGCAGTTTTCCACTTTTTGCCTTTTATTTAGGTCTCAGAAAATGTTATATTAATATTTAGATACTATATATCGGCCAATATATCGATTATCGGCTTCCAGTTTTAAATAATTATCGGTTATCGTTATCGGCCAAAATATATATATCGGTGCATCCCTAATTATAACCTTAACATTATTGTGTAGTATCTGTTTTATAAAAGCAAGCGCTCAAGGCCATGCTATAATAGGCCTATAGAACCCATGCCGTATCTAAAAAGGCCTTTTAACCATGACTATATTCACAAGACTATATATATATATACACCTGTAACACAGAATATAACAAAGCCTATTTTGGTGTAAGCAAATGTAGGGGTCAAGTTTAGATGTTATCTCATGAATTTTGTGTAGTACTGTGTCTTTTCATATTTGTAAAGTGCTGTACGATTTCCACTTCAACCGCTGCCCCTACTGATATTTTTCTGATCTTTCTATTAAGATGATTTTTCCATTTTTTCATAGTTTAGAAGGAAAGAAACTGGGTGATTTTCATAATTCCTAACTGACCTTGAGATAAATGGGAATCAAAATGAGAGTCTGTGTGGGATGCTACAGGATGTCATAAAATGTGTGTGTTTTAGCTAAATTTGCTTTTGAGCTTGTGATTTTAGGGTTTGGGTGGAAATAAGGCGTGGCGTATAGCCACCTCGTAAAATATGTACGACTTCCCCTGATATGAGGTTATAAATACATATATGTATATACATATGTGCCACTGTATGTGTATTGAAAGTCTTACTGAGTGATGCGAAAAAAAGTTGTGCCAAGTGACACCTTTCATGGTAAAATACAGCCATGTAATAGCTGTGTTTATCAAATTCATCTTTCTTACTCTGACACCATTGATGACACCTGGTATTTTGTGATACAATTGTGTATTGTATTGTTGTGTTGTGTTGTGTTGTGTTCTGATATGTATCAGAATCTTTGTTCTGAAGCCTAGTAAGAACACAGAAAGCATTTAAAGGCCTTAGGTACACTCTGGCTTTAAAGGGTTCCCAAAAAGCCAAGGGCTTCGAAATAGCTGCTTTTAAACATACCTTTTTATGCCCAAATTCTAAAGCAGTTTTGCATGTGTCATTTAGAGGTAAGACAATATGAAAATATAACAAGCTCTGGAAAAATAAAGAATGTTGATTATACCAGCGATGCACCGAAATTTAAAATTCTGGGCCGAAACCGATACTGAAAATTCAGGGTGCACTTGGCCGAAAACCGAAACCTAAAAAGGCCTTTTCAATTGCTACTTTTTAAAATAGTTTTTATGTAATTTTTTAATTACACAAACTAAAACCACCAAAAATTAAAGAGAACATGTTTTAAAAATTCTTCCTTGGTCACTTCAACACTATCAACATAACTTTTTTACCAATTATCTAAACAATGTAGTTATTATAAAATTATTATATGCATAACAATTCATAGTCAAACTCAGCAGCTCTTGCTAATACAAGAAGATTATATATGGGGCACAATCATTTTAATGTAAACAACAGGCAAAACAAAGAGGGGAAGTATGCCGTGTTTATTGCATATTTTGCTCTAAAAGAGAGACGAACGGAGCAGGAAAGTAATGGGAGATCCAGGGATTTCTCTTTACTGGTCTCTTTAAATAGGTCAGAGTTTTAAATGCTACAATGGAGGATAAGGAAGCACTACAGCTATGGAGGACTAAACCTGCAAAAATTATAAATAAATGAATGTATAAATAAATAAATATATAAACGAATAAATGTAATAATATGAAAATAAATACAGGAATGAATGGTTTGATAAAACAAAATAATTCGTTTTAGCTATTATTGATCTTAGCTTTAACTTTTCTTTTCATTTTTTAAATTGATTTATTATTTTTTGTGTCCATTTTTAATTATTTTTAATTATTATTATTTTTTATTTTTAGATTATTTTATTTATC
>NC_079891.1:8703349-8878325 GCF_024868665.1 Triplophysa rosa
CCAAATGGCCATTCAAAGCTTGCCGGAAAACCGCGAGCTTAGAAAAACTGAAATACTTGGCAACAGTAAAAGGTCCTGGAAGATCGCAAGCCAGATAAATTGCGCACACAGGAAACCCCGCTGCATAGAAACCATTTTCTACTTTTGGACCTTTTTATAAATGTAGTGGAGTAAAAAGTATGATATTTGTCTTTCAAATGTAGTGAAGTTAAAGTACAAGTACTCAGAAAAAATAATACTGAAGTAAAGTACAGATACTCAAAAAGTGTACTTAAGTACAGTACTCAGGAAAATTTACTTCGTTACTGTCCACCACTGGTTTGATGGTAGTTATACAATGTTGAATAGTATAGAATAGTATTTATATTCAATAGTTCCAAACCATGTCCTTTAGAAATAGGGCTCAAAACCACCAATGTACATGGTGATCCTAGGTACTTTAGAGACAACACAGTCTCAAGGGAATTCGTGACATTGTCACAAACTGTTATCTATTAATTCGTGTCATTTTCGTGTCAGTCATAACAAATTGTTTCGTGTCACCCAGCACGACTTTCAATCCAAAGTATTTTAATATATCTTAATATCTTTAATATGTATAAATATATATCAGTGTTAGGTGTAACTAGTTACTAATTAATTAGTTACAGTACTTTAATTACTTTCCCCTTGAAAACGTAAAGTAAGGGATTACTCACATTTTCAGTAATTTAATTACAGTTACTTCTGATGTAATCAAACTAAATACTATATGTAATATATGTGTGTGCAATAGTGGAATTGACATCAAAATTCAGTCAAACTTTAAAATCCGTGCTTTAATGAATAATTCTCACCTTTGTAATACTTTGGTCAGTTAGTAATACTACTTTATGTAGTTTGTTATTTATTTGAATGAATTAAAAGGGCTCTTTAATGTCTATCCTTGATTTACATAACTAATCAAGGTTATATAGGATATAGAAAGTAATTAGTAATTAAATACCTTTTGGAGAGAGTAATTTGTACAGTACTCTAATTACACTATTGGATATGTAATTAGTAACTAGTAATTCATTACTTTTTTAGAGTAACTTGCCCAACACTGTATATATCCACGCAATCAGATGGGAATTCATACCTATTTTACAAGGTGGCTCATTCATGTGAATTCCTATTTCCTACGATCTCATTCATATTTTTTGATAATATGAATGAGATATGTGACGTTAGGTTTAGGGACGGGGTTAGGGCAGCCTTTTATCGTTGCTTTGCCACCTCATGAAACTCATGAAAGTTCTTTTAATTACTTATAAAGCCTTAAACGGTTTAGCCCCTACCTACATAACAGAGCTTCTACCACACTACAACCCATCACGCTCTCTAAGATCTCAAAACTTCGGGCTTTTGATAACACCTAGAATAACTAAATCCACCAAAGGGGGTAGAGCTTTCTCATACGTAGCACCTAAACTCTGGAATAGCCTCCCCGATACTATTCGAGGGTCAGACACACTCTCCCAATTTAAATCTAGATTAAAGACACATCTTTTCAGCCAAGCATTCACTAATACATAGCTAATGAACAGCAGCTACGCTAATTATTCTCTTTCTGTTTCTGCCCTCGCCTCGGGATGCCCATCCCGAGGTAGGGAGAGATTCCGCCAGGCCCAGATGAACGTCATATGCCCATCCACAACTAGAGATTACGCCAGCTACATCGGAAAATCCCGTGCCATCCTCCTGCGAGAGCCTGCGGACTGACTGACCACTGACCAAGACGGACTACTTGTCACATTAATGCTAAATTGACAATACTTGGTATTTAATGCTAAACTTACATCACATGACAGCAGTTTGAAGTTATGGCTGCACTCAGTGACTTTGATTGGAGGTTGCTGGGTGGGTGTTTGTAGGGGGCTTGTTGGTTGTGGTTCGGAGCATTTCATTTGTTGGGACTGTGTGGGTCTGGTCTGGTTGGTCTTGTTTTGTGGTCGATGTCGGACAACAGAGAAATAAAGTTGATTATGCCATTGCTATTTTTCCCTGGTTGTCCCTCTGTTGTCTGTTGTTGATCGCGGAATGGGACCGGGTTGGACCTGCACGGTTTCGGCGGGTGGGGCTTCCTGGGTCGCGGCTCGTGGGCTCTCCCTGTTCTTCGTGGACGTTGCTCGGTGGCTTTGGTCGGGGTCACTGAGTGCAGCTATGACACGTCAGAGGAGATCTTGCCCTCCCAGCTGAGCCTGGTTTCTCCCGAGGTTTTTTTTTCTCCATTTATTCATCATTGGAGTTTGGGTTCCTCGCCACAGCAGTGCAGTGTTGGCATGCTCACCGGGAGACTGCATTTATTTATTTATTCATTTATTTATTAGATATTATTTATTAGAATGATCTTGCTTGGTCTATAAACACCATGCACTGTGCTGTGTTTTACCTTTCTGTGTTTTTCTTATTTGCTCCTGTAAAGCTGCTTTGGAACAATGCACATTGTGAAAAGCACTATATAAATAAAATTGAATTGAATTGAATCATGAAACTCGAGTTTTTAGCAAAATCAGCCTTTGCGGCTGTGATTTTAAGGTTTGGGGTGAGGTAAGGTGTTGGTAAAATATTTACGACTTGTTTTGATATCAGGTTATAAATATATAAATGTACATACACACGCAGTCTGTCACAGTGTGCTGATGACCAGCCATAATAGTACAATTGGGAGTGTGATATCACTTTTAGATGGTTTTATTGGACGCACGCGCCTGGCACGAAGTTAACTTTTGGTTATAATATAATATAATTTATTTATATTTAATTTTATATATTTAATTATTTATATTACAATAAAACTACTCAACAACTTTATATTTGGGCTACATTACATTTATGTTGTTGCCGCTGAAATGTCCATAGTAGAATGTTACATTATTGATTCTGAATCTGCCATTGCCATTTTGAAAGATGTGTCCATGCCCTGTTACTAATTTGAAAACGCCACATTAGGACTAGCAGCAATGGCTTAAGCAGTTTTGGTTTATGGCTCTCTCTGTCTCCCCACACAAGGGAATTCTCGTACTTTGAGAGTTCCGGTTGGGCCAGAAAAACGACAGTTGAAGAGTCTGTGCCACACCTAGATTCTCACTGCAGACAGAATAAACTGCAAACAGATGAATATTGTTGTTAGTTTGAGACGCTAGTTTAGAGCTTGTCAGCGGTACCAACCAGAATAAAAAAATCAAGCCAATATCAAATAAATACATACACAATTTCAGTAAGTAGCACTTGTGTATTTATTTAAGTTTGGAGAGAAAAGATCCCTTTATATAAACGCAACTTTCCTCTCCAAACTGAAATACACAAGTGCTATTGATATATGTTTAAGGTGACATTTATGCATATATGGTTTACAAGACACTAGCTACTGGCTCTATTCAAAGCAGCTGTTGGTTACACGAGTCAGGCAACACTTCACTAACCTTACAAATCAGTACTGATGGTATAAACGTGGTATTACCTAGACACCACGCCTAAACATGAACTAAAATGATTGTAGACTTTGGCCTGAGTTTGCTTGTTAGCTAAACTACTGCAGTGCAAAAACAATTTTCATATCTCGTTTTGTTTCAGCAAATTATACCCCATTGGAAAAATAATTTTAGATCCATGCTGAATGGTGCATTCATTTTTAGATAATTAAAACTTTTATACATAAGGATATGAATTTATGTGTACAAAATGTGAGTTTATAGTAACATCATTTTTATTCCAATAGGATTTTTTTGCTCTACTAGAAAACAAGATCAAAATACTGAAAGCAGTGGGCAAATCAAAATCATTTTTACATGGGAGGGTGTATGTATGTGTGCGCCAAATGTTTGATACTAGCCTGAATACTGTAAAAAGCTGTGCTGACAGGCTGTTGGATGTCATGCATGGTATATACATAATGGTTTCCTAATGGCAAAAATCCATGCTAGAGGGTCGCAGTCTAATTACAATTGATTGCTACAGAAATGGCGTCTGTGTTTATTTGTGTGGGTTGTGTGTATTTGTGTGTTTCCTTCTGATGAATGTTATGTTCAGTGGTTTCTAAACATATGCATAGTTCCTTGTTTAAATGTAAATGTTTAAAATGTTTAAAAGCTTAAATGTAAAAAAAATGTCAGTGTTCAAATAAAACCCTCTAACCAATTTATTGGTTGACGGATAATGTCTGTGACTCTGTGGCACGTTTAAAAAGTTGTTTTTTAGAGTGACCTGACGTAGCAACCAATGGTGTGTTTGGGGCAGGGCTACGTTTTTGTTAGTTTGATGCGTTTATTGAAAGGAAATTTTAAGAATATTATGTGACATTTTTGGCCACACAGAAACTGAGAATCAGTGCCCTATTTACATGAGGTTATGGGCAGTATCATGAAGTGACATGAATCTACTGTGTGTGTGTGTGTGTGTGTGTGCGTGCGTGCGTGCGTGCGTGCGTGCGTGTGTGTGTGTGTCTGTGTGTCTGTGTGTGTGCTTGGGTTTATGCATAACAAATTCACAGGGAGAGCAAATGTGTTAAAAAGCCTCGTTGTAAACATTCTGGTTATGTTCTGAATACACTACCTTTACTGTTTGACTCTCCAGTGCATACATTATACTAGCTGCTTTTAATTGATAAATGTTTCAGATATGAGGAAATGAGAAAAAAGGTTGTATGTGGGTAGTTGACGAATAAATCATATGTGTCCTATGGTGTGACGTAGCAAAATTTAGAAAACAAACTGTAAATAATACACTGTTTTATATTATTTATATGTATCTTATAAAATTACATAAGAGTGATGACTTGATGTCTGAACATGGGTGCAGAGTTTGTTGTGGCGAATCGGCCATCCAACGCAGAAAGAAATCTCACAGACAAAGGTTCCAGATGCCTTTATTGCTTGAGCCAACAATGTGAGATATTCAGAGTTCATCTGAAGTGATCTAACAAATACACATCTGGCTCCATACTTTATACAGAAATCTCAAGTTGTTTTTCACATTGTTCACCAATCAGGTTTCACATGATATCATCTTTTTGTTAGCCCGTCCCCCCACCTGGCCCACCCTTCCTGCGCTCGCCACAGTTATGTTTCCGGCTTACCTTATTAAAATTTAATCGTGGCGAGCGCCTCTTCGAATTTTTAAAAGAAAAACACATATCATGATGTGCCCTTTAACCTACACTTTTCCGAACACCTTTCCGGGGCTTTCGGACAATACATGATTTACCATCAGTTTTAGTTTTACTCTGGCACATGATTTAATGTAATAATGAGCTCATGGTTTAGTGTAATAATGAGCAACCCAGTGTCCATGGCTTTGTGCTATAAATTAGACATGTCTACAAAAGTATGTGTGGTGTATGTGCAGTCCCTGTCTTAGTGTGATCAAATATTTGGTGTGCTTGCAGGTGTTTAAGTGCTCAAACTCATACAAACCCATAGTCCATATTGTATCAGAAAAATACATGAGACCAATAACTAACTAAAATCTAATACTATATTAGAAAAACCACCATAAGTTTTGCTCCCATACATGAGAGCATCAGTAAACTCAGACACTGAAGTTCAGTCTATTCATGTTAATGTGGTTCCACACAAGACTTTGTAAATCATTTCATAGACCTTGCAAGACCGTCACCTTACAATGATTTTCTCTCTCTTTGCAGGTCATAGTGAGTGCAGCTAAACATGTCCGATAGTGTCGATATTGAAGAGAAACCACCTGCCCCCCCCTTGAGAATGAACAGTAGTTCCCGTGACCCTTCCTCAGTGCACAGTTCTAAACCGCTTCCAATGGCTCCAGAAGAGAAAAACAAAAAAGCCCGTCTCAGGTCCATTTTCCCAGGGGGAGACAAAAGTAAGTACCCCTTCAATGTGACTCAAACATTATATGATCCAGTGAAATCTTATTGGAAATGTATTCGTAGTCACAAGGTCCATGCATAATTTAAATACTCCATTTCACATTTTCATTCATATGTTGTATTAAGCATTGAATATGAAGAAAAATATGGGGATGTCTGCCTGCCTTACTTGTAATTTTGTTGGGCCAAGAGCTACAGTATGCAGCTGGACTGGTTTGTAGACTCAAACAAAAATGTCCATGTTTCATTCAAAGTCAAAAACATCATCTGCTTATCACTACAACATAAAAGAATCCATTAGATGCGTCCACTCGCATGCACACCAGTAACAGCAATATAAGGACCCATCCTTGATTCTCAGGGTCATGTACTGTAACATGATCTGTGGTTATTCATTCCGCCGCTCAGCCCTGAGGGTGCAAGGAGCAAAACACATCAGCATAGATTCTCTTCTCAACTGCCCACCTTACAAAAACATAAATGCATTCCTCAAAATATTATGATCACTTGTTTTTGTATTAAAGAAATCTTCCATGTTTTCAGTTTTTGTAGTTATATCTTTGTCTATTTAACCTCTAGGGTTTGTTGAAGCCAAACACAACAGGAAGGGGGCCTCCAGACCTGAACCCCTGGCCTACATAATCTGTTGCTTACATCCACATATCATGCTTCAACGGCTTTACATGGTCATGACAAAAGTCATAATGTAGGAAATAACTGTTTATACACATAAATGTGTGTTTGCAAGCTGTGTCACTCAGTGGTGTACCATGTAGTAACAAAAAAAGTGGTGTACTATACCAGGCGGGGCCGCAGGTAATATTGTGTATATTTTAAGAAATGCACTCATTATATGAAAGAATCGTGAGTTTAAAAACAAAATAAAGAAAAGGGCGATACAGTTAAAGGGAAAGCTACCGTTTTAAGCAGGAAAGCAAGTGGGTATACGGAGGGGGCGTGCTTACTATTTTGGGGGCCCTAAGCAAAGTCAAGACCTGAGGCCCCCCACACATTGCCTAACATTTTTGTTTGAATTGCACAGCAGTATTGAGTACATGGAATTAATGAGACATATATACATACAAATATAAACTGGATTTATTTTACGTTGAACCACATAACAGCACAAAATTCTCTACAGTTTGTTATAAGAATAAACCTTCTTGGTTTTTGGGATGAAAAAGTGTCCTTTATTTTATTCCGAATAATACAGAATGCGTTTAGCTACATTATAAGAAAGTAAAAGGTGTAAGATTCTTCTTTTCATGCTTCTTTTCATAGCATTGTTTTGCAATATTCGTAAAATTAGTATTAGATTTCTTTTCTTTTGCTTTCTTTCGCTTTTGAGCACCGCTTTGATACGTGCACTTCATTGCGTATATCTGAGTGTCTAAATCAAGCGTCAAATGATTTTACCGCTCGTAGCCACTAGGGAGCCCCCAAGCTTGCGGGGCCCTACGCATTTGCGTGGTTTGCGTGGTGGTGAACAATGCTACTGGGTATACGCTCCTTTTATAATATAAATCTAATGCGCTCCTATTATATAAGATATAAATCTTTAGAAGTTGTTATACGCAAACAGCGCTGTGGATAAAGTAAGCATACGGCGTATACGTGCGTATGACCCTGACTACACCACTGGTGTCACTGTTTGCTTTAGAATTATGGAAGTATTCTCTTATACATGAATGATGCTTCTACAGTTTCAGTACAGTCTTAATTCACAGTAAAGTTTAGATTCGTCACTGCAGGTCCAAACACTACAGTCAGGTCCAAAAACTAGTCAAAATGGGTATTCGGGAAAGTGTGTTGACACTGTCCTTTGACATGTTTTGTGACGTGTCTTGCACACACTGATTGTTGGAAGCAAATTTAATGTTATCTAATAGGAATTAGCATACTTTAAACGCATTTCTGAGGGCTAAAAGGCAGACGCTGATAGATGTGCAATAATCAGCTGGTGAATTAACCACCTGGCTGATGAATTTTAAATTTACTTGACTGGACTTTCCCAATAGGTTACCAAACCACATCTGCTGCACGACCCAATTAATATTCATTGTTTTCATATCTAGGCGTTTACAAAGGTGCCTTTTTGCATTTCAAAAAGCTAGAATGAGAAGCTAGACTCCCTTATTGTCATAATCAGGTGTCAGTTACACTGGCGCACCCCAGTAATGTTTGCAAGATTATTACTTGTATCTGAAAGCCCGGCAAGGGTTTCCATCAGACCATCAAAAGTATGTGCGTTTTTCTATTCCACAGCCAATAAGAAGAAGGAGAAAGAGCGTCCTGAGATATCCCTGCCCTCTGATTTCGAGCACACCATCCACGTTGGCTTTGACGCAATTACTGGAGAGTTCACTGTGAGTTCACCCAAAGATCTCAGGGGTTGAGAATGTGTGTGTTTGGAATGGATATCTATTATTGTGTGTTTTTATGACAGTTGGTGTGCCTGTTGTGCTTGCTTGGACATTCGATATTAGTCATGAGTATTTGAGACCATATGTATAATGTGCAGAACATTGGCCAATACTAAAAATAAAACATTATATGCATTTGATATTACTAATTTGGTTGAGGCATGCAAAATATTTTTATTTACTTACTGTATCTGTACTTTTTGTGTCTTTTACGAACACAGGGTATTCCAGAGCAGTGGGCCAGGTTATTGCAAACGTCTAATATTACAAAGCTTGAACAGAAGAAAAATCCCCAGGCTGTTATAGATGTTCTCAAGTTCTATGACTCCAAAGAGACCGTCAACAACCAGAAATACATGAGCTTTACATCAGGGGGTGAGACACACCCACATACACACTACTTTTTGAGATTTTTCATTAAGGCAACTTTTCTTCATCTTAAATTGTATCAAAAAACACATAAATAAGTTTAAAGGGTAAATTGTTCTAATTTTAAATTGTGTCTAATTCATGATTTTTATCATTTTTTAGTCTTGGGTTTGAAGCCTTTTTATTTCTGTCTCTTACTCACTTATACAATGTTTGTAATAATCAATAGTTTATAAATGTGTAAAAGTTGTCAACATTCTACCTGTTTTGGCCACCAGAGGCCCCCATTGTGCTTTTGTTTGGTTCCATTGTTCCCTTAGTTTTTAGTTATTGGGTTCACCATTGTCTTGTTTCCACCAGGGTATTTAAGCCCTCTGTTTTCTTTAGTTCCTCGCTCCAAGTTTGAGTAAGTGTACCCCTTACCCGTGGACTTCATTGTGGAACGGTGGACGTTATCCTTTCGGAAAGTACCCTTTTGTGTTTCCCTTCGAGAAACCTTTTGATTTTTTGGACCTTGTTTTTGGGATTCCTGATTTTTTTCCATTTTTTACTTTGTGGATTTTCTACCTTTTTTGTGTGGAATTATTCTTCGTTACCTGAAGGAATATATGTTGGTCCAATAAACTTCTTTACGAGACTTACTGTGTCTGCCTAACCTTCTGGGTCCAACCCTCCTCTAGTGGCTCAACCGGTTAAGTGACGGTTTCTAACACCGTAGACCCGAGTTTGAGGCTGGGTCCTGACAGAAACTCGGAGCCTTCATGAACCCAGAGGCAGCCAGTACCCAGGATGTCATTGCCAGGTTGTCTCACCACGAGGGGGCAGTCCAGCATCATGAAGCCATGCTGGCTCAGCAAGAGGCCTTCATGGCGAAACACTCGCAACTTCTGTCGGAGATGCTGGCATCCATAAGACAGATGTCTGATCGACTTCCCCACGCAGCCCCGGCCGGCCCTGCAAATCAAATGCTTGTGGCAGCTAATCCTCTGGCTGAGCCCCGTCTTCCACCTCCTCAATGATTCTCAGGTGACCCGAGTTCTTGCAAGGGGTTTTTAACGCAATGTGCTCTCTGCTTTGAACTACAGCCCTCCTCCTTTCCCACGGACCGGGCTAAGATGGCCTACATCATCACCCTGCTGTCCGGGAGAGCCCTGGACTGGGCCACTGCGGTGTGGGAGGCCCAAAATTCCTGCCGCGCCAGTTACTCTGCCTTCTTGGGAGAGTTTAAGAGAGTCTTCCAACACCCGACCAGTGGCTCGGAGTCGTCCAAACAGCTTCTGACTCTCCAACAGGGCCGTCGCAGTGTGACCAATTATGCCATCCAATTCCGCACGGTTGCAGCAGGGAGTGGCTGGAACGATGAGGCGCTCAGGGTGTGTTTCCTGAGGGGTCTCTCCAACGCCATTCAAGATGAGCTTGCCACTCGGGAGCCGTCTGATGATCTCGAGTCTCTTGTCAAGCTGGCCTCACGCATCGATAACCGCCTGAGAGAGAGGGAACTCAGTCGCAGGCCTCTCTGTCCCTTCCCGACCAGCCCCAGCTCCGAGTTCCCACCTCCATTCCCACCAGCTTCTCCAGAGCCCATGCAGATAGGGGGCACCCGCATCTCCCAGGCCGAAAGGGATCGCCGGATGAGAGAACGCTGTTGCCTGTACTGTGGCAAACCGGGCCATCTCCGCTCTGCCTGCCCCGAGCTCCAGGGAAACTTCCCGTCCCGTGCAGCCCAGGGAGGACTGTGACGGGGAACATAAACTCCTCCCATCCATCCAACTCCCATTTGCTCATAGCAGTCACCCTTTCCTGGGACCATCGAGAGCTACCCCTTCGAGCCTTGGTAGATTCTGGGGCCGCGGGAAATTTCATGGACTGTACCTGGACGAAGGAGAACGGCATTCCCTCGGACTCTCTAGCCACTCCATTGAGGGTCACAGCGCTGGATGGGAGACCTCTGGGACCTCTTGGGTTAGTTACCCAAGCCACTGCCCCTCTATGGCTGGCAGTTTCCCAACACCAGGAAGTGTTAAGCTTTCACATCATTCATTGTCCCGAGTTCCCCCTCATCCTAGGTTACCCCTGGCTCCACGACCACAACCCTTACATCGACTGGTCCGTGGGGTCGATTAGGCAATGGGGCCCAACGTGCCAGGCCACCTGTATCTTCTCTAATTCCCCCGGCCCTTCTCCCGAGAATGTAGAACCCATCGACCTGTCCCGAGTTCCCCAGTGTTACCATGACCTCAAAATGGCCTTCAGCAAACAGAAGGCCACCACGTTACCACCCCTCAGATCCAACGACTGTTCCATCAAATTGCTTCCGGGCACATGTCCCCCCCCCAGAGGCAAAATTTTCTCTTTGTCTCCCCCCGAACGAGGCGCCATGGACTCCTATATCAAGGATGCTCTGGCACCGGGTCTTATTCATCCTTCCACCTCCCCAGCAGGAGCAGGATTTTTCTTCGTGGCCAAGAAGGACGGAGGGCTACGCCCATGTATCGATTACCGAGGACTCAATGCTATCACGGTTCGTAACCGGTATCCCCTTCCTCTCATGGCCACAGCGTTCGAGCTACTGCAAGAAGCATCCTTCTTCACCAAACTTGACCTGCGGAAAGCATACCATCTCGTACGGGTCAGGCAAGGTGACGAATGGAAAACTGCTTTCAACACTCCCACCGGCCAAAAAAGACTGACAAAAGTTGCTTAGTCATGAAGATTTTACTTGACTTTAAAAAATAAAGAATTAACTGAAGAGATGAAGGACACTGCTTTTAACAATTCCTCTAACAACATTTCTCATAAAGAATAAAAAAGGCAACATTTTTATTCTATTTATGCACTAATAGAATTGTTATTTCATGCTTTCAGATAAATCTGCTCATGGTTACATTGCAACCAATACTCTGGTGAGTTTTGTTTTTATTCTTTCCAATTTAACATTTCATTTTAAATTTCGAGTTCACCTTCATGAATCAAATGATTCATGATTCAAAGCACCTTTCAGTATTTCCATATCCCCATGAATAATATACTAGACATGCTATAAAATGTTCACAGCCCATATGATTATGTTTGTCTATGAATAAAAGGACCCATTTTCACAATTCCCTTAGTAACAGAAGAGTTTTACTCTTCTGAGTTTTACGGTGGTGACTTTACAACAGAGATCAGATAAATTTAAGTATTAACAATCCTTTAAATGATATATTCTGTGGCCATTCCCTTACAGAAAAGACACATGAATTTCACATGTTTTTCACATGTGATCACATGTATACAACATGTGTTTAACATCCCATTATGGGATGACATGTGCAACATGTGGGGACGTGAAGAACATGTGATCACATGTGGAGACATGTCGCATATGTTATCCCATGGGTTTTTACATGTTATCCCATGGGTTTCACGTGGGAATTCACATGGAATTCACACCAAAATGTTCCAAAAACACACATTTCACATGTGATCACACGTGTTTTTTGCACATGTGAATTTCATGTGTCTTTTCTGTAAGGGTTACTTTAGTAACTGATTTTGATTTGCCATCTATTGATCACATTGAGGTTTTAAGTTCAAGTAACAGTAAACACAACTGCTAAAAGAAAAACTGAAAAAAGAGCTTAAAGGTACAGTTCACCCAAAAATAAAAATTCTATCCTCATTTACACACTCTGGAGTTCCAAATCTGTATACAATTTTTTTTCTGATGAACACAGAGAAAGATATTTGGATGAATGCTTGTAAACAAACCTATCCACACTAATGCGTTTGAAAACGCATCTTTTACTCTCTGTTTTGGCCTTTCGTCCACACTGACACAGCATTTTTGTTAACGAAAACGGAGCTTTTCCAAAATGCTGTTCTCTGGACTTCTATTTTTTCTCATGTTGAGTTTCCATGAACTAAAAGTCATGCCATAAAGTTAAAGACATTCAGGTTACTCAAAATATGCAACATTGCTTCATATATAAATGCATGTTCTTTAATAGCTGTTTAGGTATTTTCAGAGGAAAAGCTCATTCTTTACATGGCACTTAACAGACAAACTTAACAGACTGTTTGGACAGATGATCCGAGTTTATGAATATGACATATAAAACCGCTAATATCCCTCCAAACAGTTATATATTTCCCTTATTGATTTTTCTCACATATAGAACCATGCTCAGAACCACCCTTTACCTCTGTTTTCCTTCCTCACACCTTTCCCTCCAAACCTTCTCTGCAATCCATTTGTAGTGTTTAAATAGTTTTTTTTGTGTCAAGTAAAATACCCTCCCGTTCTCAACCTTATCATCATTCAGAATCGCCTCCTGTCTTCCGGGCCACCTGTCAGCCTTAGAACCTGCAGCGCGTTATTTGACAAGGTAAACTTTGTACTTTATACTGTACGGCACTGAAGATGCATCTTATTATTTGGCAAGGCTACTTCCTTAAATGTTCCCGCACTAGTCTAGTTTTGTACTGCACAAAATACACTGTGTGTATACACAATATATATATATATATAAAGCAACACTGTATATTTAAGCTTTTTTTTTATAGCTGCCTGGTATACAGCCCAGATTCGTGGGGCTTTAAGTTAATGTTTTGCACTATACCTACTGCAATGATTTCTAAAACCTAAAACTTAAAGTTCTGCATTGCAGCACATCACATTGTAAACAATTTTCTCAAAAATCTCTTCTTGGATTTTCCAAACCTGTATTGATAAAAGCTTGGCTTTATACACGTTTGGCTTGAATGAGCCTCTTCACAATTGCACAGACGATGTCTGGTTACTCACCTGAAGTAATATCACAATTAAAATGCTTCTTAGCTTCACAACAAAGGTAGTTCAGCATACATCAACATATTATGTTTAAAGACCCCATGAAAGATCTAACAAAACTATGATTTGACATTTGCTACTAGCTGTCCCACCAAACGATGTACACTTGCTGTCAACTACAATATACTGTAGATGTACTCTGAATTTTGATCTCCAAGCCAAGAGACATTGGGTACTGTAAAATACACAAAACTCTAAATTCTTGGGGTCTTTAAGAGAAGGAAATTTTAATGTCAACATAGGTCTTAATTGACAGTCATCCCACCCATATTTTAAGATGTTAGTCATGTCTGTTTATATTTGCTTGCTGGACTTGCTTTCCTTATCAGATTCTTCCTGTACTGCAGTTCACCATTTAAACATAAAGTACACAGCCATATGAACAGTGCTATGCATGCCAGTGTGTGTATGTGTTATCTTTTGCCATTCATCTCATACCTCCAGGTGCTGCACACCTCCGAAAACTCAATCTCTTATATTTTAGGTGTAGAGTACTTTGTGGGCTCACTGCCAGTTTCTAACTGGCAAAGACAAATATCGAAATCCATGTGATGCTTAATCTTGTGAGTGTGACCTTTACACACATATGGCTGCTGATTTTGTACAAGATTTAGCCCTGTTTTTTAACATACTGGATATGCTAGCAACATAAATGAATTTGGTTTTAAGTTGGCCATTGATCCAAAACATCACTGACCTGCATGTGTGCATGTGTGCTTGTGTGTGTGCGTGTTTGTGTGTGTGGACCAAAATTTGATATCTTTGTAGGAACTAAACTGCCACAATGACAACAGAATCTAAATCAGTTCCATTGTGGGAACGTTCCAATTACATGGAAGCAGCTTAATAAGAGCTTAAAAATGACTTGAAACTATTTGAATTAAGTGAACAACTGTTTCTGTAAAAAGAATTACAGAAATACTTTTTGTTTGTACAAAAACAAAAAGTCTTATTAACGTATCAGAATCGGTGAGTGCTTGGATGTTTGTAAATGTAACCTTTGAAATTTCAATGACCAATGCTTTAATTACATCACACTCGCTATTTCTCTTGGTCATAAAACATAAGGATGTTTTCCATTAGCTATTACGTTTTAGTAATGTTAGCACTGTCAGTGTACTAATTGTGTAGCAGAGAGATCAAGAAGTACCCTTAAACGCCATTTACATCTGTCAGTAAACAACAATCTAAAACATACAGATATTCTTAAAATATTGCACTGCCCTCTAGAGGTTTAAATGTTTGCAGCTGGCATAAAACAAAACACGCACATGGCGACTTGAATTGTGTAAAATTTAGTTTAAAAAAAAAACTAACAATGAGCACTTTTCCACCGAATCGTTCTTGTTGCTTAATCGTTCCACTCCGTGCCGATCCATGCCAGCCGGTACGTAAATGGTTTCATTTTCCACCGCAGGGCTGATAACGGAAATTTTTAGAATGTAAACACAAACGCGCCACGCGCTGCCTTGGTAACACGAGAGACTGACGTATAACGGCTCTGCGCGCATTCATTAGCATGATTCAGCACGGTTATAGAACCGTGCTGAAAATTCCGAGCCGAGAACAGTTTGTAATCGTGTCGTGTCGAACCAGGCTCACGTGGAAACATAACTGTAACCGTTTCAGACTGTGCTTAGAACGATTCGGCGTGATGGTGGAAAAGCGCTCATTGAAGATAAATCTCTCTTATGCCAATTTATATGATAAATATAAATAATATGAAACAATGCAATATTAACAGTTTGTTTTATAAATTTTGCTATGTCACACCATAGGACACATGTACGAATTATTCGTCAACTAGGCTACCCATCGATACATTATAAAACATGTTTTGAATAAAAACACACTGAACAGACATAATAAGTGCAAAAATGTTGCCTTTGTGACCTGTGATGTTGAACAGCCCTCTTTGCATTCTTTGCGTGTGTGTGTGTGTGTGTGTGTGTGTGTAGCAGGGTGCTAAGACAGCATCTGAACCTCCTATTGCACCACCGGTGTCTGAAGAGGAAGACGAGGAAGAGGAAGACGAAGAGGAAGATGATGATGAAGATGATGAGGTCCCACCTATCATTGCTCCACGACCAGAACACACCAAATCTGTTAGTATGATTTGATTTTGTAGATCACTGAGACACATTATATCATCATATATTTTCCATTTTATTTATTTATTTTCTGGTTTATTTATATACTTAAGTTTTTTTTTTTACAGTTTGGGGGATTTCTGTTAGGTTTGCTTGAAAGAGTCATGTTTTAACTTTAAATCTTTTGAAGTTATATCTTTTACTTTGTTGTTCTTCTACAACAGACATGGCCCAAGAATCTCTTAATTTTTTTACCCCATCTATGTGATTCTAGATCTTTACACGTTCTGTTATTGAGCCGGCTGCACCTCTTGCTCCTGTCAAAGAGGTCACAACCCCTCCAGAGTCCCAGGTCCAGTCAGAGAACACGTCCAGCACACTGTATCGTAACACTGACCGACAAAGGAAAAAATCCAAGATGACCGACGAAGAAATACTGGAAAAATTAAGTATGTGGACATGCATTTTGTATTTAGCTTCAGGATTTGATCAATTATACACAAGTAAACATTGTGTAGAAGGGATTACAATCCCCCAAATCAGTGGTTCCCCCTCCCAGAATGTTTCAGATCTCCTTATATAAAACACCTGACTCAACTGGTTAGTGTGTAAATTATGGAGACATCTACAAAATGAGTTGAATCATGCGTTTTAGAAGCGGAGCTCTAAAACAATCTGGGAGGGGGTCTCGAGGACTGAAGTTGGGAACCACTGACCCAAATGATTAATTTGATTTAAAAAATATATTGCTATTGAATATCCTTTGCTGGGCGATTCATTTTTTTATTACTACTGTATTTATATAGGAAAGAACAGAGCCTTTTAACTTTTAATTGTTTTTTTACTTACAGATTACTACAAATACACATAAGAAATGTGTATTTGCCAGCAGTAATATAAATAAAAACTACAAATAAAAGCTTCAAGAAAGACTTTATTGTAATATTAAATTGTATTGTACACATAATACATTACAATATGTTAGATACGATACCAGCGTCTAAGTATTTGTATTAATCAATTAATTAGTTTTACACAAACAAAAATGCACAGGATTCCTGTACACATTCCTTTACAACTTTTTTTGTACTCTGTGAATCATCTCAGTCTTTTTTCCATTTGACTCCACACATGATGCAGATTAGTGACAGCACTAAGTACAAAAACAGAGATTACAGTTTTTACAAATGACAGAGATTACTGTTCCTGCATTGGCGGTCATACTCACGAGTCACGACAGATGCACACAGACATGTCCAGATCCATGTCTGTGTCATTCACAAGCATTAACAGTTATTTAGACTGTGAGCCAAACTCTGAGCATCTCTCATTATTCTGCGGTCACCTGTCCCACAACTGTGTGTGTTTGCACCTTCGTACATATAGTATTACAGGCCTCTCTGTTTTCTTCCAGGAAGCATTGTTAGTGTTGGAGATCCCAAGAAGAAATATACACGTTTTGAGAAAATAGGGCAAGGGTATGTATATCCATGGTCTTCCTCTATGCACACACACACAGATGCACATTGCAAAGTTAAAAAGGAAACAAGAAAATAACATTTAGATTACACTTAGCAGATGCTTTTATCCAAAGTGACTTACAAGAGGCAATAATAAGTAGGATAAAACAGATGGAGAGAAAGATTTGAAAGGAGAAAAGGCGAGGAAGAAAGAAAGAAATGACAAAGAAGCAAATTAAAATGTAAAGGTGCTGTGTGTAATTTTTATAGCGGCATCCAGCAGTGAGGTTGCGAATTGCAACCAACTGCTCACTCCACCCCTCCATTTCGAAGTAGACTACTACGAAGGCCGAGAGAGGATTAAGATGTAGTCACGTTTTCGCTTCTTTCCTGAAAGAGATAACGTATTAACGAAACGTGTTCTGTAGAGCAGTTCATCTGTTTAGGGCTACTGTAGAAATAACATGGCGACATGTCAACCACATTCTATGCAAGGGGACCCCGGATCGCGGTTTTATGTAGATATAAATAGCTTATTCTAAATCTAGAAAAACATAATGCTTCATTATGTAAGGTCTTTATTTATCTCTGAAGACAGTTATGTATATTATATTGCATTTCTGTCAATAGATCCTCAAAAAAAATACACACTGGTCCTTTAACCTAGATGTGACTATAGGCCAAAAACAAAGCAAAACTGAGACTGTTTAAAGTTCATAAATGTATGTTATTCATTTTGTTAACCTTCATACCAATTAAAACTCTGTTTCTTAGAATAGAATGAAAGTAGATGGGGACAGTTGCCATCAACAAAATTATGATAAAACTAGCCCATATGACTTTTCTCCTTCATTGCAAATCTTCCAGAACAATATAAATTAAATAAATCTGTGTGGAAAACAAGCCAAAATGTCAAGTTAAGCTTAAAGGGATATTTCACTACTGAATCAAAAATTTCCCATGTTTTACTCACGCTCAAGGCATCCTAAACGAATATGATTTTCTTCTGGAAGAACAATGCAGTTGTTGTTATAATCCCAAGTATCATTTTACCTCCATGCGGTAGAATGGGAGTGTTGACATTTTGAAGGTCCAAAACGTACATCCATCGATCAAAGAACGGCTCGACAAGGCTCTGTGGTCTTAACAAAGGTCTTCTGGCGCGAATCGATACGTTTGTTTAAGAGAAATATCCATATTGACAGCGCTATTAACGTTAATATCTAGCTTCCGTTATCCCTCGAACTGTGCGCGCACTGATGCTTGCTTTCCGGCAAATGACGGTAACAAATGCTTCCGCATATAGGAGCGACATCCTATTGGCTCAAAACAAAAAATGCGGCGTTCGTCGTCGGAACTTATGAAAGCGAGCATCAGTGCGCTAGACATTAACGTTAATAGCACTGTCACGTGTCACGTACCACCAGTGGTCTCTTCAAGTACCTCTACTAAACACCAAGACTTCCAGACACAGAAGCAGCTTCTTACCCCAGGCAATCTCCCTCCTAAACAGATAACTGCTCCTTAAGAGCAATATTCCACTTCCACTACTCCTATAGTGTGCACTATAGTGCTTTATTATATCTACATTTTATTTATACATAATATATACAGTATATAACACTACCTCTACTTACTACATTATCCATTTGCACAAGTGTACATACAATCTGTTAATATGTATATTCTACTATATACTACCCAATGTCTCTTATATGTTGTTATTATCCCCCATTTTCTGTAAAATAGTCTTTATTTTATATATGCATATTTTAGAATCTTTTAGACTGTAAATATTATTATATTGTATTGTCATTGTGTTGAATGTCTGTACTAGAAGCTTCCAACACCAAAGAAAATTCCTTGTGTGTGCAAGCACACTCGGCAATAAAGCTCTTCTGATTCTTCTGATTCTGATTCTTCTTCTGATTCTGATTCTTCTATTGGTACACGTACCACAGTTTGAGAACCACTGGTCAAAAAGACCTCATTTTGGTCATAACAATTTGACAAATGTGTAGTTACAGTATTGGACGAACATAGACAAAGGACAGATTTCTGCTTACTTGCTTCTGATGCTTCCTGTATAAAGTAAAACTGTGTTAGGATCAGAGTTATTATAGTTTTCATTTTAGTTTTATTTTTTTTTAATTAGCTTTTCTTTTTAGATCTTTAGTTTTTATGTTAATTTTAGTTAAAGTTTTAGCAATTTTTGTATATGCTTTTGTCCTTTTATAATTTATTTGTTTATTTTTTATGTTGCTATATAATATTAATTCATTTCTATTTTAGTTTTATTTCAGTTTTTGTTTATTATTATCATTTTAGTGCTTTAAACTTATTTCAATTTATTTTTAATGCAACATTTCAATTTTAACTTTAGTTAAGTTTTCCCCCATAATTTGTAGGTCAATATTTTATTTGATTTCAATGAACAGAGACGTTTTCAAAGTTTTAATTTTAGTAAACTAAAATAACCTTAGGATCAGTCCAAGATTGTGTTCATTTAGCTATAACCTGATCCAGTTACACCCTTGCTCTTGCTCTATTATTCATGCACCCTGATCTGTGGACTGGTGCCCTGACAAGATAAGAGACAAGTAGATAGCCCCCTACATATGTAATTTTTTATTGCTGAACTTTGACCTTTTGTATTTGCATAATGTACATGTTCAAGGCATGCATTTTAATAAAGTTTTTACCAGCTTCTCTGATGTGTATTTTCAGGGCATCTGGCACAGTTTACACCGCTATTGACATTGCCACGGGGCAAGAGGTAAGCATGTTTACATATGGGTTAATTACATTTTTATATATTTTGTTTGTGTCCCTATGGTTTAATTAATTTTAACAGGGTTAAAATTTCAAAATACATTCTGAAATTACTTGTGTACATTCTCTTTTCTGAGGACAAAGTCTGACATTTCTGGTTTTAAATCATTTTGAGAGAATTTTGGATGATTGCAAAAATGTCATTGTGGTGGAACCGTAAAAACTTGATTTAAAATATGCGAAAATATCAATATAATACCTACGTGGTTTAGCACAATCTTACATTAGATCTATTTATTAGTAAATTTAAAAAAAATGGAACAGCATTGTTCTGAATATTATAAATAATTTGGGGAGTCATGTGAGTCGAGATAAATGTTTATGGTGTAACCACTATTTAAGGAGTAATTTTGTTAAAATTGTGCAAAAAGACGTGACAGGAGATGAAATCACAGAGAAGTGTCTCTTTAAAGGAATAGTTTACCCAAAAATAAAAATTCTGTCATCATTTACTGTCCTTCGAGTTGTTCTAAATCTGTATAAATTTGCTTATAACCAAACATTTCTTGGACCCCATTGACTACCAAAAAATATTTTGTTATAAGATATTTTGAAGAATGTAGGATAGCAAACGGTTCTGGGGCACTTTTGATTACCATTGTCATTTTTCCTATGGTAGTCACTTGGGTCCAAGAACTGTTTGGTCACAAGCATTTGTCCAATTATTAACCAAACAAAGAAATTTTTACAGGTTTGGAACAACTAGAGAGTGAGTAATTATTGATAGAATTGTTCTTTTTTGGGTGAACTATCCCTTTAAAATGTGAGATAATTTGACATGTTTAGCGTATGGTCAGTTATTCTTAGGTATAAGGTAAATGTTAAATGCTATGACCCTAGGAATACATACATCATTATTATGAAAATGAGTATTAACTTTAAACAATTCATTTGAAATATTCCCATCAAGGTTGTATGTGCATACATAGGTGTCCATTCATGCCTGTCAATTTTTTTTAATTAAAATGTCAAATGGTGTAACCGTACACAAAAACAAAGTTTGGAATATGCATTAAAATCAATGGTTTGTGCACTGCAGATATAATACATTAGGGGAGAACTGATCATGCCTTTTGATGAGTGCAGGTGGCCATCAAACAGATGAACCTGCAGCAGCAGCCAAAGAAAGAACTCATTATTAATGAGATTCTTGTGATGAGGGAAAACAAAAACCCCAACATAGTGAACTACCTGGACAGGTACAACCTTCAGCTGAAGTGTGAAATTTCTGCCCCTTATGTATAATATATATAATATGGTTCAATTTGATATACTATATTTGTTTAGAACATTTAATAGTTAAAAAGCTTTAAAGCTCTGCAATAGATAAACATCCGTAAATTAAAATTGAAATGCCATACAAATTATCAAATCATTAAAACTACCATTAAAATAATGCAACAGGCTCATTGCAAACTGTGTACCGCAGAGATGACATATTTTTGTATGCAAACCCCGAAAGTAAGTTTTAAGACTTCTGGTTCCATCGCCCCAAAGTCTGGGTTTTTGGTAGCCTAAATCGCCTGAAATAAGGTCTGTGGCTAACAAAACCTCTAAATATTTTCATTTTTTTTTAACCTTTATTGGGTCTTTAAAACGACAGTTGCTAACAAGTTGCTAAATGCGACTACCAGTGCAGCGTTTACTTTCGGGTTAGCCTACAAAAATACGTCATCTCTGAGCCACTCCATACATTCCTCTGCTCGCCTACATTTCTGCATAGCCCGAAATACGTAGCTCAAAGTACAAATTGCTGCACATTTTATCCACTAGAGGCGCTTGTTTTTTCTCAGTTCGGATGCGGTTACATTCAAGGTTACAAAGCAGACGATACTGAACATTATTGATGTATATTCTTCAGTTCATGCTTGTGTGACTGGCGGATAAATATAGGAACCTTTGCATCGTTCCGTGAGACTGCCATCTAGTGGTAGGCTGTAGTTTATGCACGGCTGTGCGAGGATCTGAAGTTGTGTGTGTGTGGATTGTCCAATGCAAAACCGCGAAAACAAAGTCTCAAAATCCAAATGAACCGAACAGGAGGAATGAACGCGGGTCGCAGAATCCACAAATGCGCATCTTGTTATTGACGTGCACAAATTATGATATATTAATACGAAAGATAACATCTGGATTCACAAATATCTCTCTGTTTGTACAAATCCATGCAGATTCATTTAATTCTAAATTTTGCGGACACGAAATGAAAGACATTTCTTTGAGGGTCATAACGCATAGGCGTCGGTTTATTCATTGCTAGTTGTTTGTACATGGTTGTGTAATGCTGAAAACCGTGAAAAGAACGTCTCAAAATCCAAATGTACAGAACAGGATGAATGGACGCGCGTTGCAGGATACACAAATACACAACTTCTCATTGGTATGCGCAAAATTATTATACATGAACACAAAATTAAACATTGTATTCACAAATCTGTCTCTATTTGTACAAATCGCGTCATGTTTATTAAAATCTAAATTTCACAGATTCAAACCATAAGGCATTTGTTTGTGAATAGTAAAATACAAGTGTAACTTGTATCACGTTCACGGATAACATCCGTGCATGCATTTGTTAATCATTTTGAGATTGAATTCATCCCATACGATTCACATTTCGCGTCTTTTCTGCGCGTATATTCGTTATTTAACTGTAGACGCGCGGAAAAAGGGGGCGACTCGGACGCGGGTTATTTTCCTTTACCAAAGACAATAGGAGAATAACTTAAGTAAAACTTAAGGTATACTTAAGGACACACTTAAGGGAAAATTACACTTAAGGTGCTTTATGCAACCGGGCCCAGGCGCTTTGGAAAAGGAGGCTGAAAACACACCCCTGCAGGCGCAGATGAGCTGAGCGCTCTGCCCCAAGTTGAGCATTTTTCAACTCTGGGCGCCCAGTCGAACGCCAGCTCTAAGCATGGGAAAAACCCAGAGCGACAGCGCTGAGCACGGAGAAAAAACGGCAGCTGCTTGCATTTTCAAAAAACTTTTCAAAATTGTAAAAAAATGCCGTACGCTGGCAGAAACGCCTCGGTGGACACAACCCCTTAGGGTAGGAGTGAGGTTAGGTGCTCTAACTTTTTTTAACCTAGTGCAGTGTCTGCTTCGTAACTTTAATAAACCCACATCAGAATGGAGAAAATCAAGTGCCTAGTGGACGTTCCACCAGAAATATGCAGCGATTTGTACCCTGAGCTACATATTTCAGGTTATGCAGAAATGTAGGCAGAGGTATGTATTTCCAGTGAGCCTGGGTTGCAATAATCAGAGCACTAAATAAGAACCAACATATGTCAAATCATTTTCATATTTTTATTTAAAGTTATCTGGTAGGAGATGAGCTGTGGGTGGTGATGGAATATTTGGCTGGTGGTTCACTTACTGATGTGGTAACTGAGACCTGCATGGACGAAGGACAGATTGCCGCAGTATGCAGAGAGGTACATACAAGCAGACATGCACAAATTGCATGACATAAATACACACACCATACACACTCTCACCTTACTCTTTTGTATATGTATTCTTTAATAGTGTCTGCAGGCTCTAGACTTCCTTCATTCTAATCAAGTGATTCACAGAGATATTAAGAGTGACAACATCTTGCTGGGCATGGACGGATCAGTGAAACTCAGTGAGTTACAATTTTTTTTTATTAGTGTAATATTGCTTTTAAGTTTATGTTATAAAACTTTTGCGCATGCAGGTAACCACCACTCCAGAAATACAAACAATCTAGTTAAAACTTTTCCAGCTATTGAATATAGTCCAACATCATAACCCTCTTTTCTATCACTCTCCCTCTTTCTTTCTGTAGCGGATTTTGGGTTCTGTGCTCAGATCACTCCAGAGCAAAACAAACGTAGCACCATGGTAGGCACACCCTATTGGATGGCTCCAGAGGTCGTGACCCGGAAAGCCTATGGTCCCAAAGTGGACATTTGGTCCTTAGGCATCATGGCCATTGAAATGGTAGAAGGAGAACCACCATACCTGAATGAGAACCCACTCAGGGTAGGAACCCTTAGAACTGCTTAAGATATCAAATTTCTAAAACTGTAGTGCAACTATGCCTTCAAAACCCCAACATTGGCTTTTTAAATAGCTGTCCACTGTTAAGACCTCTTTACGTGATTGGGTTAAATGTTAAACCTCTCCCTGACTTTGGTGGTGCATAAATGTTTTTGATTTAACGTTGAATGTTCACACAATTAAGTTTAATTTATGTATTTTGTCAGACCCGAGAGGTCAAAACAATGTAAATGCTGAAAATGTGGACCAATATCATCAGTGTGAATGAAGTTTTCTTTTTATGGACTATTTATTAACGTGGGTTGGCTGGGCAAAATTTTCTATAGCTGTTACACTGCATTAAACATTTCGTTTTATGGTAGGCCCTGTATTTAATCGCAACTAACGGCACTCCAGAACTGCAAAATCCTGAGCGGCTATCCTCAGTGTTCAGAGACTTTCTTAACCGCTGTCTTGAGATGGATGTGGATCGAAGAGGGTCGGCTAAAGAATTACTACAGGTAACAAACACCTGGATAACTGTAAAACTGTGAAAGATTATTGAGATTAAAAGTGATTATTAAACATTGTTTCTCTTTCCAGCACTCGTTCCTGAAGCTTGCCAAGCCTCTCTCCAGCTTGACTCCACTGATTGTAGCTGCTAAAGAAGCCATCAAGAACAGCAGCCGTTAGGATGTTCCAACACATGCAAACATACGCAATCACAAAGACACACGCACACACGCTGCTTAAGGCGCCAGAGCTGATGTGTGTATATGTGTGATGGCACAAAAACACAATATCTGAATTTGGACACAAACACAAGCACATGCTTAAACATGCACCTCCCCTTCTAAGGGGAGCTCTTCAAGGTCTTTGGCATGGAGTTGGCCCTGCTGCCTGGCCCCTCAGATGTTTGGAACTGTCGCATCAGCATGCAACTACACCTCAGTGTGTCTGGAGAGGACACCGACAAATTGGAAACAACTCCTTTGGTCCTTCTCTCTGGAATAAAAGATGTGTATTACAGTAGACCTCTAAAATCAACCAACCTATTCTCTTATTTAATTATTCTGAACTGACTTGGATTACAAATGACCATCTTCGGGTTTAACAGGGTTTCCCTGTAATAAATGTCCAAAGATGTGCACCTGCAAATCTCTGGATCTCCTTAAAACATCTGCATGACTGTCTACTGCAGCTATTCACAGCAATCATTTCCTTCATACACTGTGTGTGAGTGCAAATCAGAGCATAGAAGTGTGTTTGTTTCAGAGAGAGAGAAAGATGGAGAGCAAAATCAATGCAAGTGTGAATCTCACGAAAACATGGTCACGTTTCACCCCAACACCAATAGATAAATAATAAAAATAGAAAAACGTTAATATAGAAAATAAAGCTAACTCTTAGCATCCAATTTCTTTTTTGATGTGTTTATTTCTATTTATTTATTTATTATTTCTTTTAGGCCCATTAACATTTGCGATTTGCAAAATGTATATTTTTTCTTTTTTGAGGGGGGGGGGTAAATGTGACCTTTGACAGATTCTGTGAGTTTCACACACATAAAAATGGATGTTCAGTTTGTTACTGTTCTAACACAAATGTAATCATTTGAATGATGATGTATTTGCTAAAATCCACCCTTTCTTTCTTTCGTTCTTTTTTTCTTTCTTTCTTTCTTTCTTTCTTTCTTTCTTTCTTTCTTTCTTTCTTTCTTTCTTTCTTTCTTTCTTTCTTTCTTTCTTTCTCTCTATCAGAATGGATTCACAGACTGTTTTGTTGTGCAATATCTTTGCCATAGGACACAGCATCTATGTTATACTATGCATTTTAAGAGCCAATGCAAAATGCCGAAACCAACCCATGAAGAGCCAAAAGTAGAGTGGGCTTTTGTTTTATCTCTAGGGCATTATAGAGTAGGAATCCTTGCTGGTGTTTCATCATTTGTTAACCACACCACAAAGATTCATCATTTGTGAATCTTTACAATCATTCAGAGAGCAGTGACAGGTAAAGAACTGTACACATAGGACACAGCTTTGTTGTTGGTCTCGTCACTGCATCTGTATTTTCTCATTTTAAAGGCCCTCTAGTTGTTTACTAAAATATTGCAACAAAACGTTTGTAATGCAACACAGCACATTTGCTGTGTACTTTAGAGGGCAACTGGTTTCTATGATTCGTTCTCTCAAGTCAGCTACTGTCATGCCCGAGATTGAAAAAAACTTGCTGAGAGATGGTTGAACTTGTTGTCACCCATTTATCAGCACAGTACATAAAATGGGGACTGAACTAGCAATGCAATGGCCAAGCATTGTATTCAACTTTGTATTACGCTCTTTTTAGATGTTATTTTTTTATTGCAACCATTTGTCCTGTGTGAATTGCCCTTAAGAGAACGGTCTGTAAATCCAACCCTACCATTTGAGCACCTCATGGGGTGCAACACACATTGATGGGGTGCTATTTCTAATGCCTTTTCAACATCGGTCACAAGTTAAAAATGTTGGATTTTTGCTGAGGTCATCCTTAAAATCTCTCTTGGTTTACGAATAGGGATTCATACAAAACAGGAGTCTTAAGTGTATGCCCTTGTAGAGGATGTAGGTGTCTGATAGATTATGTCAACTTTGTATATTTCTTTACAAATGAGTGTTTGGTGTGGGAGTTGTGCTATGTATGTGTGTAATTACGATAACCTTGGCCTGCTTTTAGTCTGTTTTTCAAATCACTGTGAAAATTCAGGATATTACACAAGACTGCGCCAACATAAACAGACATGTATACAAGTAGATGTAGAATAGTATTTTAGCAGACAACCGTAGGCATCTAAAGGCATGGACAGCAATATCTAAATAGAGCTACTGCCGGCGAGTATACCGCAATGGATGTCACAACCCCACCTACGGCTAGTATCAAAGCAGGCAAATGGGAGTGTTGTTTTATAGTCAAAACCAGTTTCATGCATGACATAACTGAATTACTTTCCTCCAGCTCTGGTAACCTTTGATAAGTTAGCATTACAAACATTTGAAGATCATATTTAATGTACATTGTTATGTTTTTTGTTCTTTTTTAATGAAAACCTTACAACAGTAATATTCAGGCTGCTCTTTGATATATATTTGTAAATATTGTGCACCCTTGTCCCAAGTAATACAACAAATCAGAAGTATGATGGAGATGGTGATGCATATCTCACAGATCTCATGACTGTAATAGAGACAGCACCATTGGCCAGGCTAATGCACCCATTACCGAGCGACTCACTACTGCAACCTACCCCGAAATACTGGAGCAGATGCAAGGAGGAACACATTCTTGTACACAATGCAAATTTATTTATAGCCCATGGACTTTCTCATCGACAGACCCTTCGTATTCAGTCAGGGCTTGGACCCGAAGTGAACTATGAGCACATGTAAAACGTAACGGATGTGGAAAGCGCAATGACTCACTCCAGGATTCCTCTTGTCTCTTGTAAATTCCCTTTTCTTCTGAATGTGTGAAACCTGTACACGTGCTGTGATGAAATCCCTCTATTGGTGTCTAATTTGAGAATGGAACAAAGACTGTAAATGCTTACAAACAGTTTCTTTTTAAATTATTATTCTAATTATGACATTTGAAAACTGATGATGTGGACTTGTGCACATCTTAGCCAGTCCTATCCTCGCTCTTTGAAAGAAAAATGAAAGGATTAGAAGAGTGTGAAAAAATGTTCCGGAGAGGGGGAGAACTATTGTTTTGGATAAGCTATTTTAAATTGTGGTTGAAGCAATAGACTTTTTGAATTCTAAGTTGTGCATGGCTGTCTTGAGTGTAAAATCAAAGAAAAAGCTACAGTTTGGGAACTGGACTGAAATATAAAAAAATATAATAAAAACAGGAAAAAACAGGACACGATGCTGTTTGTTTAGATCCAATGGTCTAAATCACAATACTGTCTGCAATGCCAGTGCATTGCATTGGCACACCACTTATTGTTGACTAACACATATTCCTAATTTTAAAATGTATATTGTAAGGTCCACTTGTAATGTTAGCAAGATTTTTACATGAAAAACAAAACAATTTAAAAGTACTAGACTTTTTTTACCCTGGATGTGACCCTTCCTTACATGAAAATAAGTAGCTATACTTCAATTTTATTTTTATAAGTACTTAAAAAATGTTTCAAGTATAGAATGGAAGCATATTAATATTAATGTACTAGTAGTATTTAATTGGGACTAATTGACCCACTTTTAGTGTATAAAGGTATACATTAAGTGTAACACAGCCTCAGGCAGATTTGGATCAACAAGCAGTATCAAACAATAAACAAGTCTGTAACAAGACTTCAAGGGAACAGGAAGGAAGAGGCTGGAATCAGGGTAGAGCTGACGGCTGCAAACTTTTATTATAAATAATTTACACAAGCGCTGTACGCGCCTAAATCAAAACACTCCCACTTCCGTGGATAGACAGTCTTTCTTGGCCAGAGCCTCCCGCTCTAAGTTCTCTGCTCACTCATCCAGAGTCACTCGCACCCAGCCGTCAGCTCCGGTCTCTCTCCCCGACTGTCTCTGCCTTGCTGCTTTTAAGCCTCTCCACGCCAGTTACTGGAACAAGGCACAGGTGTTCATTATTTGTGTGAGCGCCACTCACTCACCGCTCGTCTCCTCACTCTCTCTCTCGCTGAACCACGCCCCCCTTGCCACATACCCCCACCGCCCGACTCAGGCCGGGGAGCCATCCGGCCTGCAGTCCTCCCCCCCCTTGCCAGGAGAGGAAGTCGGCCACAGCCATCTGTGCACCCGGCCTGTGGACCACCTTGAATTTAAAAGGCTGTAAAGCAAGATACCAACGGGTAATCCGGGCATTGGTGTCTTTCATGCGGTGGAGCCATTGGAGGGGAGCGTGGTCCGAACAGAGGGTGAATTCCCGCCCCAGCAGGTAGTATCTGAGGGTGAGGACAGCCCACCGGATGGCCAAACACTCCTTCTCTATGGTGCTGTACCTAGCTTCCCTCTTCGAGAGCTTGCGGCTCAGGTACAGCACCGGCCGTTCCTCACCCTCCACCAGCTGCGACAGTACTGCGCCCAGCCCTCTGTCCAACGCGTCGGTCTGCAGGATAAAAGGGAGAGAAAAGTTAGGGGAATGCAAGAGCGGCCCGCCACACAGGGCAGCCTTCAACTTGGTAAAGGCCTGCTGGCACTGCTCCGTCCACTGGACCGTATCGGGCACTTCCTTTTTAGTGAGATCAGTCAGCGGGTTGGTGAGCTCCGAATATTTAGGCACAAACCGTCTGTAATATCCCGCCAACCCCAGGAACTGTCTCACCTCCTTTTTGGTCTTAGGCCTCGGGCAGGCCGCAATAGCTGCGGTCTTATCAATTTGGGGACGCACCTGCCCATGACCTAAATGGAAGCCCAGATACTTGACCTCCACCCGCCCAATCACACACTTCTTCGGATTAGCCGTGAGCCCGGCCTACCTCAGCGACCTCAGGACCGCTCTCAAATGCTCCATATGCCACTGCCAATCGTTACTATGGATAATGATATCGTCTAGGTAAGCAGCGGCATACGTCGCATGGGGTCGGAGGACACGGTCCATGAGGCGCTGGAAGGTAGCCGGGGCTCCAAACAATCCGAACGGAAGGGTTACAAATTGGTGTAATCCAAACGGCGTGGTGAAGGCTGTTTTTTCTTTGGATACTGGTGTTAGGGGGATCTGCCAGTACCCTTTCGTTAAGTCCAGCGTCGAATAAAAATGAGCCGAGCCCAGCCGGTCCAACAATTCGTCGACCCGGGGCACTGGGTAAGCGT
Source organism: Triplophysa rosa (assembly GCF_024868665.1). Lineage (NCBI taxonomy): Eukaryota > Metazoa > Chordata > Actinopteri > Cypriniformes > Nemacheilidae > Triplophysa > Triplophysa rosa. The sequence goes on from NC_079891.1 coordinate 8,733,048, forward strand.
TGAATTTCGACACTGAATTCACTTTGCGGTAGTCCACGCAGAACCTAACCGAGCCGTCTGTTTTGGGAACCAAAACTATCGGGCTCGCCCAGTCACTGATGGACTCTTCTAATACCCCCAAATCTAACATGGCCCGTAATTCTGCCTGAACAACCTTTTTTTGTGTTCAGGTAAACGGTAGGCTCTACTACGCACCACTACCCCCGGTTCGGTTTCGACATGGTGCCGTATGAGATTCGTTCGGCCTGGAGGGGGAGAAAACACATCGGCAAACTCCGCCTGTAGGCGGGCCAGGTCAGTGAGCTGTGAGGGTGAGAGGTGGTCTCCCCCCGGGGCCAGAGCAATGGAATGCGGTTTAACATTCGCTTCTGGCCAGAGATCCTCATCTGCGGATAGCCCCGTCGCCAGCATCACTGCCTCGTCCTCGCTCCATTTTTTAAGGAGGTTGAGGTGGTAAATCTGACGTGCGCTTCCCCTATCTGTCCGAATAACCTCATAGTCGAGGTCCCCGACTTGCCGTGTGACCTCAAAGGGTACTTGCCACTTCGCAAGTAATTTAGAGTTAGATGTCGGGAGCAATACAAGCACCTTCTCTCCCGGTGTGAATTTTCACAGGTTAGAACCCCGATTATACAGACGGCTTTGTTTGTGCTGAGCCTGTAGCAAATTCTCCATCGACAGCTGCCCCACTGACCGGAGTTTTGCTCTCAGGTCCAGGACATACTGAATTTCATTCTTACCAGAGGAAGGCCCGTCCTCCCAGTTCTCCTTCAGGACATCCAGCACCCCAAGGGGCTGACGTCCATAGAGGAGCTCAAATGGGGAAAACCCCGTGGAGGCTTGGGGGACCTCTCGTACTGCGAATAAGAGAGGTTCTAACCATTTATCCCAATTCTTGGCGTCCTCGTGGACGAATTTACGAATCATGGTTTTCAACGTGCGATTAAATCGTTCCACCAGTCCGTCGGTCTGTGGGTGGAAGATGCTGCTGCGAATCGATTTAATGCCCAGTAATTCGTACAGTTCGCGTAGCGTACGTGACATGAACGCCGTGCCTTGATCGGTGAGGATCTCGCAGGGATCCCCACCCAGGAGATGATCCGAAACAGGGCGTCCGCAACACTTTTCGTGGAAATGCTGCGGAGTGGCACTGCTTTGGGATATCGCGTTGCATAGTCCACCAGAACCAATGCAAAGTGATACCCCCGTGCAGATCGCTCTAATGGCCCGATGAGGTCCATGCCAATTCTCTCGAAGGGGACCTGCATCAACGGAAGAGGGCGCAAAGGCGCTTTTGGGGTGGCCGGTGGGTTTACCAACTGACATTCGCGGCAAGACGCGCACCAACTGCGCACGTTGTCGTGAATGCCCGGCCAAAAGAATCGGGCCATGAGGCGACTCAGTGTATTACCCTGCCCTAAGTGACCTGCCATTGGGTAACTATGAGCCGCCTGGAAAAGCATTTCCCGACGGCTTTTCGGAATCAAAAACTGGGTTATACTGTATCTTCCTTTGTCTGAGTGTCTTGGGTCACTCGATATAACCGATTCTTTCTTATAGCAAAATACGGGTAGGAGAGGGCACGTGTGGGCTGTACCGGCTGTCCGTCGATGGATGCAACCTGCTCAAGTGCCCTTTTTAGCGTCGCATCCTGAGCCTGCTCGAGGGGGAAGTCATCGCGATATGAGAGTACCAACCTCTAAATCTAGCGCGCCTCCCCGGAGTTCAGATCCGACGGACCCGGCACCGCACTACCCACATGCACACAGCCTCCCCTACCGTGCTTCGTTCACCAAGAGGCATCCGCACACAATAACCTCAGTAATTTAGGGAAAAGCAGCCAATTCGTCCCCAAAATTAGCGGATGCCTGAGGTGCGGATTAACCGCGACCTCTACACTATGCTTTTTCCCCCTGAATTTAATGGGCAGCCTCAACAAAGGGTATTTCACCACATCCCCGTGAACACACCGCACCTTAACCTCGCGGCTTTTACCCCATGCCCCGAGACGAACCAGGCTTTGGTGGATGGAGGTCTGGTTGCAACCTGAATCCACCAAAGCCTGGTATGTACCCCCCCAATACTCATGGGTATTTGGTACAGGCCAGCCGGACCAGGGGCAGCTCATGGCTCGTCGGTGACCCGGATCATGGTCCCCACGTCCATCACCGGGCAATGATCTAGGAAATGGTCCGGGTCCCTGCAGCGCCAACAAGCCGGCCCAGGCTTTCCCGCCACCCCAATGGCAGGGAGTGGGGCCGCTAACTGGCGTGGGGAGGACGAGGCAGGCGGGTTGTAGGGCATGGCGTAGGGGTGGCTACTCGTCTCCAGCCCGGCGGACCTGCCGGCCAAGGTTCCCCCTCCGTCGGTCGGTCCGGTCCCGTAGGTTCCGCGTCCCCGGGGTCCTCCCCTCGGCGGGATCGGTGGGCGGGACCGTGGTGCTGGTATCGGTCGGGCTGCAGGCGTGGGGAGAGAGACCGCTGGTAAACTTTCCCCGATTCCCGGGCACGCAACCAGGTGGTCTTCTGCCAGCTGGATGGCCGACTCCAGCGACGTTGGACGGTGGAACTGGACCCAGGCCGCGGTTCTCAGGGGCAGACAGGTCGTGAACTGCTCCAGTACCACCTTATCCACGATGATCGCGATGTCGCTTCCTCCGGCCATCAGCCATTTGCGGCAGGAGTCCCGGAGCTGCTGAGCTAGCAGGAAGGGTCGGCCAGTTTCCGCCAACCCCAGCGATCGGAATCGCTGGCGATACTCCTCAGGGCTCCGGCCGACCCGCTGCAAGATGGCCTTCTTCAGCTCAACGTACACCAGGAGATTCTCCGGAGGTAGCTGCTGCGCCGCCACCTGGGCCTCTCCAGAACCCTCGCGACCGCTACCCGCTCAAAAAGTCCAAGGAAGGCCTCGGGATCATCATGTGGGCCCATTTTCTGGAGGACCAGGTCGGCGCGAGACCCTGTCCGAACCTCCCGGTGCACCCAGCTCCGGAACGACTCGCGGTCCTCTTGCTGAACCAGAAGGACCGCCTGGAAACATACATTCTGGTCCTCCCGGAGCTGCAGCAACGCTCTATGCTGTTCCTGATGGAGGACCGCAAGTGAGGAAATCACCTCCGCAAACGGCGAACCGGACGGACCAGATCCCCCGGTCGCGGCGCTCCTACTTCCTTCCATCCCGGGTTTCGGCACCAGTGTAACAAGACTTCAAGGGAACAGGAAGGAAGAGGCTGGAATCAGGGTAGAGCTGACGGCTATGAACTTTTATTATAAATAATTTACACAAGCGCTGTACGCGCCTAAATCAAAACACTCCCACTTCCGTGGATAGACAGTCTTTCTTGGCCAGAGCCTCCCGCTCTAAGTTCTCTGCTCACTCGTCCAGAGTCACTCGCACCCAGCCGTCAGCTCTGGTCTCTCTCCCAGACTGTCTCTGCCTTGCTGCTTTTAAGCCTCTCCATGCCAGTTACTGGAACAAGGCACAGGTGTTCATTATTTGTGCGAGCGCCACTCACTCACCGCTCGTCTCCTCACTCTCTCTCCTGCTGCAGACTTAGCTGAACCACGCCCCCCTTGCCACAGAGTCAAGGGGGGCAGACAAACGTAGGTAATCCAACAAACGTAGTGAAAGAGACAGGCAAGGGTCAGGGCAGACGGCGTACATTCACAGAGTAACATCCAGGCAAACAAGGTACAAGGCAGGCAGAAAACAATCAACAGGCAAAAATAAGGACAGTTCAGAATTGCAGTCAGGGCAAACAATGGACCATTTTCACGTTTCTCATCAGCCATCATAGTTGGGTAAACTTCTATAGCGGTGAATGGGAGACTACCGCAAATAAACTTTTTGCATTCTTATTTACTCAAATCTCAATAGAAAAACTCAACGACAGTGTTTTCACTACTTTTAACAAAATGAAAAAAAAAGAGTCTGATAAAAGCAGTCAAAAGAGAGAATTATGTCAAATTTATCGTGACTTCCATAGACGCTGTATAAGAAACACCTTCGCATTAGCGTTGACCTTTTTGTAATTTGATGCAAAGGTACTATAAGACAAAGTATAATATTAAAAATGTACATATATTATAAAAAATGAAAATAGAAAAAGCTTTGCGGGATTTACCATGCTCATGACCATTATCAAACATGGTGAAGGGTATAATGGGAAACTGAGTTCTAAAACTCTGATGAGCGAGACCTTTGGTGACCAAGGGAAATTGCGTTTACAACTGATGCCTCACCTCACACATTATGGAACGCCGATGTGGACATGGTCGATGGGAGGACCACTATCTGTCAGCATATGCTTATCAGAACAGACAACACATGAGTGGTCTCATATAAAAAATAATCAGGGGTCTCTACAGTCGCGACCACTTTACAAGTTGGTTTCCTGTGGCTCAGTTTTTAGAGCACATGGTGCTAGCAATGCCAAGGTCATGGGTTTGATCCCAGGGGATTGCACATACTCAGATACAATGTATAGTATAATGCAATGTAAGTCACTTTGGATAAAAGTGCCTGCCAAATGCATAAATGTAAAATGTAAATGTAAGTCAGATTCTCCTATGGTCTCAGAGGAAGCTCCTCTCACTGAGAGAAGTTTACATGCCTGGACAGTTGTATCAGGGAGCAGATGCCCTGTCGAGGCAGGGGTTGAAGCCCAGGGAATGGAGATTCCACCTCGGGGTGGTGGAGGTTTGATTTGCTATGGTTTACACATCTAGCCCAACTAGAACTGGATGCTATGACCGAGGCTTCATCTGTATGCATTTCACTCTCTACTGCCAGGAGTTCTGAGCGAGTGTGCTGGGAAGGTGTTCTAGAGCTTCCTCCACAAGTTGTTGTTGTATTGTTTTGATAATGTGTTTACTTCTCTGTGTCCATTTTTGATGTTTTTACTGGGTGTTGGTGGCAGGTTATTGTATTTTTGGCCATCTTTTTCACTGTTATAATATTGTTTTTTATTTTAACAATGTGGTTGTCTTTATTTTTCTCTTAAGATTGCAAATAAGATTTTTGCTAATATTTATCTTAACACATTGCATGTTATAGTGTTTTGACAATGCTTCTGTTTCCCTTTTTACAGGTTTTGGTGTTTTCAACTGGCGGTGGTGTTTTTTTTTTAACCTGCTTATCTCTCACAGTGCATATTAATGTTTAATTGTTTTAATATGGTTTCTCTATGTGGTTAAAACGTTATGGGTTTTGTTTCACAGACAGGGGTTAGATTATGCCAGGATTAAGCCTTCGTTAAATTAGGAAATTGAGGAAGATTTTATAAACTTAAAAAAACATTAGAAGTGCATTTTGAGACAAAATTGATGTTTCAGGAGAAGTGGGCAAGAAAAGTATTTCTGTCAGGATCACTATTGTCAAAAAATGATTGACAGTTAGCATACAGATTAGATTGGTGGTATGGTTCTTTTCTGGACAAACATTTCCTGCCCATCCATGCAGCCAACATGAATAAAAGCACAGTGATAACAAACAGATGTCATTGGTTCTTAATGACATTTTAAGTGTAACACATAATTGAGAATGTTGAGTCCTGATTGTAAACATGAGGTGGAGTTGGGGATAGAGGAGGGTAATTTGCTCCTGAGCAACGCAATAAGTTACTGATAGCTGAATTAATTTTAAACGGAAGCTGTGATAGCATCATATTCCTATAGGTAGATTCAGCTGATGCAAGCTTGACTCACGTGACCTGCCAGAACTAACGCTATAAGCTTGACAATTGGGATAAATACTAGCATTTTATCTAAAAGGGGTCATTGTTCAGCTGTTTGTGTGTTATCGTGATCACTGAAAGGGTGCGGCCATTCCGAACATGCAGCTGACACTTCCTCTATGTAGTCGTAGAACCTATACTGTAACTCCCAATTTGCCACTGACTTTATTTTTTTTAAATACTACCTCTAAAAATCAGGATTATGTCCTTTCATAACATGCAGAATTACAAATGACCTGCTTCTGGCTGCATTTCTCTTTAGCATTTTTGGATCTTTTGAAGTCTACCCATTAGAACAGGATGATAATGTCAAAAGCAGCACCATGTCAGCATCAGAAGTCAAGCATTGGTGCAGATTACTTATCTTATTTATCCAACCATTTTCAACTTATGTAAATTAAAAAATGCTAGTGAAGTGAAGCTTTCTGAACCACTGAAGCTTCCAACAAAATTGTATCGGAAAAGTGTTCATTACTCGAACCTTTTTGAATCAGAGATCGATGACATCTGCTGGTGAAAGTGTGGGAAAGCGCTTTGTCGCAAAATCTTTCACAATGGACCAAGGCATTAATTTTAGAATCAATAATGAATTAATGAATGAATGCATGGGTAGATTAGTAAATTAATAAATCCGTATGTTAAATACATGACAACAATCTGTTTCGCAAACTCCTAACTCAAAACAATAAACAACATTTTGTATTGTGGATGTGGACATTTTTCCTGTTTGTAAACAAGTCAAACTCATGAATAGAGGAAGTAAATAAATGCAGGTGCATGCACAAAAAAACATGCACGTTTCTTACGATTATAGTAAATCTGTACGACTTGATACGGCGCCGCAAGATCCGACAGGCAGATGGCATCAAAGAACCATGAGAGCGCTTTCGCTTTCGGGATCTTGCAGCGTCGCATCAAGTCGAACAAGCCTAATGTACGAAGCAGTCAGGTGGGTGTGTGTGAAACGAAGCTTCGGGCGTCATTGGTCACGTGATTTTGATAGAACAAATCAAGCATTATTATTATATTAGTATTATATTATATTATATATGAATAACTTGGTTCCAAAATGAGATGATAAAATTCATTCAAAAATCATAAAATTCAAAAATCATGTTTTTTTACTGTGCATTCAAAATAAATATCAATCAAACTGCAGTTGGTTTGTTTTGATTTAAGCCATAACAACAACAAAAAATATATATACCTAACTAACACAATAAAAACATAACATAATAAAAACTTATTTTTCAAAAATCATGTTATCTCATTTTGAAACCAAACTCTTCATACATTAGTATTACGAGATAATACGAAGCTTCACTGAAAATCGCTTCATTTTTTTGACACAAGCATCAGAGCTTTGGTGTCACAGCTAACGTCACTAAAAAAATGCCATAGTAGTACCAAAAGGAAGCATGATTTAGGATTAGTGCTGTTTATGTAAAGAAATAAAATGACACTTTAAATTATGTTTCAGAGAGCGGTTCTATAATTGACATTTAATTTAATTCAATGTGCAGTTATAATCACATTATATTTAAATATATTAATCAGTTCCACACATTTTTACTGTCACCACATGGCCATACCCAAAGATACCCTACAGTAAAACATGTTGAAATGGATGCATCATATAGCTAATGTCCATAACACAGAATCGATGTGTTCCTATTTCTCCATGTTATGGAGATGCCTGTGAAGAAACATTCCACTGGCATGATTTGCACATGGCATATTACCTCCTCCATATGCCCATGGCAGATTTTCTCCTACAATTCACCCTGACATATCACTCCCTGTCTTCACTTGTTGTTGCCAGCTCAGGAAATTGTACTGGATGCCAACCCTATTACCCTGGGAAAGAATTGCTATTGTGAAACCAATACATGTTGGAATTAGACATGTTATTGCGTACATTACAAAGAAGTGACGAAGTTAAAAGGGTCCAACAACTGGAGATAATTTCAGTATTATAGAACGCAATTGGATCTCAGTAAAGTTAGTTGATCACTTTCTCTGAAACAGATAAAAACCCTGTAGGAAAAATGTAATATGAGCCCTCTGAAGTTAGGAAATGTAGGTTTAGATATTTTAGAATGTCATTTAAATATGCAAATCCATCAATATAATATATTCTTCTGTGTCATCCGTCAAGAAATCCAACAAAAACTGTATTTTATAATTAATGAAAGATGCCAACAGAAAAAAAGTCTTTAATATTTTTTGCATTGTGACGTTTTCATGATAATCGAGCATAATCTAGCACAATTATCAGTAGTCTGTGTGAATATGATGAGCTCTTTTTAACTGTACACTACTAGTATTTCAGTTTACATCATAGTATTATTTGTTGCACTGCCAAAAAATTATGCAGATTTTAATTCTAGACATTTGGAATCAGACAAAAACGTTTAATACTGTTTGACAGTAATACAATAATTATTGAACGTCACAAAGCAAAAAAATGTATTTTCAGTATGACCTATATATGAAACCTGTGTAAAAGGGCCAAAGCATTAGGCATATGTCAACATTTTTCTAGTAGTCAGATTTACAATTTTGTAAGAGAGTAACCAAATCTAAATGCTTCAGTAAGTTTTACAATCTGAACATAGTCAGTTGCCCACAAATATAAATATGCAGAGTACTTTTTACAAGTAGTGGGGATTTAGTAACTGAATCAGCAATCATACAATAAACTCAAGCAACCAAATAACCAAAGCCTCAAATGGAATAACACTGCCTATACTGATTCACTCTATATGAGTTATCCCAAAGAAATCATATGCATATTATTATAAATAATTTAAGGACAGATTGCAAAAACAGCCACACCCACTTCAAATTATTTTTCCCAGTTTCAAAAAGGGGACACAAATTTAAAAGGAAAGATGTCCGAACTGAACAAAACACACTGCAAGTCTTATAAAGCCTATATCATTCCACACAGAAATGGGAAATTTGTTGTGCAACGGCATTTGCTCCAGCTTTCTGACAATCTCTATAAGTCACATTATTCCACAGAGGCATCTTCATGCTGGTCCCAGCATCCCGGGGTGCATTCTTCTCCAGCATTTTTTCAACAGAGCCAAATTCCAGGCTGAATCCACAAATTGAGTCCAAGCAGAGAGGTGTTCCATCACATGTTGCCTACCCGGATATTGGGATTTAACATGGGATCCAGGTTTGGGTCAGACTCAGCAGAGGCCCGGCCCAGTTTTGCCATGATGATGATGAGGGTAAAGAATCCAATCACTCCAACTAATAACAGCATGAAGATCCGCTGTTTCAGCGTAAGTGCCTTTCTCTTAGGGCCTGTACGATTTCTATAAGAAAAAAGGCGTATCAGTAAACATGCCTAACCAAAATTGTACTATTGACCAGTACAAAGGTATGGAATGATCTGTTCAACTCAAACTGCTCATGTGAGGAAAACAGCCAACAGCGATCACTCACTTTAGGACCTGTGCAAACCAGCTAAGGGCAGGTCGTCTGCGGTACTTATCATCATCAAAGTCAATCTGCATCACTGAAGCGTGGCCTGAGTCGCGTGTGTCATACACCTTCCTTGGGGAAGTAGCTAAGATGACAAATAGCAAGAAATCAATGGAGAGTGCATTAGAGAGTTCAAAGAAAGGAATTTGTTTGAATTCTTGACTACATTGATTCACAAAGTAAACTTGCACTTTGTTAGCATCAACTCAAAGTAAACCAAATCACATTCAAGGGTGAGGCTAACACATTCTGTTACATAAGAAAGAGTAGATAAATACTACTACTGCTATAATTGCATCATGTAAACTATGCAGAATATGCTAATTTTCTGTATGCAACGGGATGATGAACATTTGTAAAAACACACCAAGGGTGACACTGTGACTTAATTTCCAGTTAAAAGTGAACCAGAAGTCTTCTGCAAACTTTAACATTTTGTTATTGGTCGATATTTGATTGCATTGCCAAAGTTAAAACGTTTATACACAAATGTCACACATTTATTTTGCATTTGATCTAATTTTATGTGCATTTAAAAAGAGTCTCAACGACTCCGCCAATAGTATACTGCATTGTTGTGTGTCTGAAAATTGATGACCAACTGCATACTGCAGTTTCTCATGCTATTTTGAAACTATACTGTACACTAGTACACAAAGAGGCAACAAACTAATAATACTTTCTAAACACAGCCAATGTATATGTGAAGTTAAACCACTATCATCCTACAGTTCCTTTTAATTATTAAATAGCATGATATTAAGAACTTTGATTATGTCAATAATTACACAAAATGATATGTCAGTGTTAGTGGATACCTGTGTTAATGGTGATTGTGTCAGTAGTGGATGTGGTACTCATATTAATGACAGAGTGGTTCTGGGCACACAGTTCTCCATTATTGTGAATGTTGTGGATGAGCTCTTTATCCTGATGGGGTGGTAGACTGGTGGAGGAAGGGTCTGAGATTGCCATATCCACTGCAGGGGCTGTAGCATAGACAGAAATATTTAAATATCCATTACATACAAAGTATCTGTAATGTTAAATGTGCACCTATCAATTTTTTGTTTTATGATTCACTGACACTTATTGCCATGGTCAGTTTTTGGGTTATCGATGCCATAAGACATATACACTATTCAAAACGTATTTATTACCCATGTTTCGTTTAAACTAATAATTTATTTCAACAGTTCTATAAATAATTGCTTACTATTATTCGACAATCAGATGTGTTAATTGGGGGGAAAAAGTTATAATTCCACTCAGGCCCGGCTCCACAGGGGGGCATCAGTAGCTTTGCCTACCCTGCATCCACCCAGAGCAGTTGAGAGAGAGGATCCGTAAACCGCCGTTGCTGTGGAAAAACTGTTCTATTGCAGTGAACGGAGTTGGCTTGACTCTGTCTCAGTGACTCTGTGTCCACCCTGACCCCACACCAGTGTTGGGTAAGTTACTCTCAAAAAGTAATTAATTACTAGTTACTAATTACATATTCAATAGTGTAATTAGATTACTGTACAAATTACTCTCTCCAAAAAGTATTTAGTTACTATTTACTAATTACTTTCTATATCATATATCAACCTTGATGAGTTAAGTGATTCAAGGATAGGCATGAAAGGGCTCTTTTAATTCATTCAAATAAATAATATTAAACTACATAAAGTACTCTTATTAACTGACCAAAGTATTACAAATGTGATAAGGATACATTAAAGCATAGATTTTAAAGTTAGACTTTGAATTTAGATGTCAATTCCACTATTACACACACATATATTACACAAAGTATTTAGTTTAATTACATCAAAAGTAACTAATTAAATTACAGAAAAAAATAAGAGTAAACCCTTACTTTACTTATCAAGGGAAAAGTAATTAAATTACAGTAACTAATTACTTCGTAACTAGTTACACCCAACACTGCCCCACACCACATAACAGCCAATCACAAAATTAATGCGATATTCAAGTCAGCTCCAGATATTTTCCTTTTTTTTGCAGCGACAGTGGTCGGGAACCTGTGGCTCTTTTCAAAAATCATGTGGCTCGCCTCGTGTCTTAGCCTTTACCAACATTTGATCGTTAAAAAACATCATAATTCATATTTCAGGTTGTCCAGGCCAAGCCTGTGTCTGTGAATGCTTTTACTTGCACCTGGCTCCGCACTGCGTGTCTCCTAAATATGTAGTAGGGGTGTGCAAGACTAGTCAAATATTAGATCTGCAATTATTATTTGAAAATTAAAAATGTGCTCAAAAAAACCGCCACAGAAGACACTTAGAATGTTCATTCTCATTTAACGCTTCTTCGCTTCATCTGTAATGACTTTATAAGACATCAAATATTTAAATTAGTCTGCGGTCTGATTGAACAAAGATTTAGGAACACATACAAATTCATTTTTAAGTTTACACACCTGCAGCTCACATCAACATATCAAAATGATTTAAAATACTTATCTGGTGAGCCACAGAATTCGGTAACATTACTTATTACGTTGGTATTTTTATACCTAATGTATTATTACATTATTAACATTTGTTTATTTATTACCATAACTTCAGAGCGGCTTTTATTTCTAAATTCATGTTCATTTGTTAAAAATACATCAACGAATGCTAATTTAAGCTTGAAACATGAAAATGTAGATTTAACTGCAACTAATGTTAATGAATTTGGCTTTAAAATAAGATTGATACCTTTTTCCATACCTAAAAGCCTTTATTTTCCTCCTAAGAACTTCGATGGGGTCGTCGCCTTCAAGTTATAGCCTGCAAATGAATTTCTAACTGAACTTTGCACGGAAGTTTTTCGTTTTAAAACACGCTGTATTGTTACCTTATTAGCTAAATAAGGCAGACACTGACAATGAAACGTGAAAGAGAACAACATTAATATGCGGTGGGGATCAGTAGAATTAGTAAATATCTTCCTCAAATGACGATCACAAAATAAACAGGGAAACGTACACTACAATGGCTCCGTCTGTGTTGCGGAGTATTTTTTAGCATCTTAACACATACAGTCGGCATGGCAGTAACAAGCCTGTTGACTTTTTATATCATTTATAATGTTGATTATAAATACAGACATTCTCGTCAGTTCTGACTATTTTTACCGGGCACACAAAGAGCAGCGCATCTTTCTTTTTTACCGGCTGAAGAACATACTATTACCAGAGTAAAATAGGCCTATATACATTCTGTTTTGTACGTTTTTTGTACGTTCTGTTTTTATGCGTTTGCTCCGCATGGGTTTAAACGCTGTTTTTATGTAGGCCCTATTTTTCTATTTTTTCTTGTCTTTTTCCAATGTTGCTAATCCTTTCAATTAAAAAAAAACACATATACCGGATATATACAGGATATAATATTAGTGCGTTATGAATATTTAATGATAATTAAGCTTGCTGTGAAATTTTGACTAAATAAAAATGTAAAAAATTAGGTCTTAATTAACTTAATTTAAATAAACGAATATTCTAATATTCGTTTTTATGAGCTGGAATACATCAGGTTTGCTCATTTCATTTGGATTAAATGACGTGGCACATTTAATTCATTTTGTACTCGTTTTAAAAATTTGTTAATACAAATAAAACAGCCAAATATACAATAATTTATTAAATTGAGAATTTAAGTAATCCAGAATTCTATTCTAATAAAATAAACATGCATAAATCTGTCTAGTCCAAACTTTTGAACTTTTGTTAAAGAAGCAGCTATATTGAACGAAACCATTTCTTTTAATGCTGCTGGTCCAAGCTAAAGACAATTTATTTTAAGTTTAAAAATAATAAAGCAGTGTGTTTTATTCTTAATGTCTTTGTTTTGGTTTCCTTATTTGCATAAAAATATGAAAAAGAACTGATAAGTACACCGATAAGGAGTATTTGTAATACCATTAAAGGTGTTATGAACTGGGCTTGTTTATTGTTTTATACTGTTGTATGAGGTCTACTTATGATGTTCGCATGGTTTTTACATTTAAAAACATCAAAATCAATAAATAATAGGCTATTTTCTACCCGGGTTTTGAGGCCAGCTCTACAAATGCTCGATTTGAATGGGCGTTCCGCCACGAAGGCTTGGAAGTAAACGCCCACTGCTATGATTGGATAGCAGCTTGCGTAGTAAACTTAGTTGGAGCCTTCTGTGAATTTGGTTAGAGACGTAACATTAGGTTACACGTTAGCACCATTCGCACAAGATTAACATTATCTGGGGACCTCGTGTGATTTATAAATGACCTCCCCACACCAGTTTTCATGTGACGCATTCGCACGGGATGATTTTACTCAAATTTAATGACTTATTTCCCGGATGTGATGGCAAGGCTTTGCGTATAGTTTGTATAGCCTATAGTTGTATTGCGTATAATGATAAATGACCGTACCTGTCAGCATTTGAGACCCGTGATCGCAATCCGGATAAAAGATCACCGCGATCATGGGTCTCAAATGTTACAAGTTTCCTAGATAAATAAACAAACGGGAGACTCCCGGTAACTTATGGATATGACCCAGCACCCGAAATAATACCAAAACACTTCAAACAGCATCCATTATTTGCAAACGGTGGATAAAACCTTGAAAAATGATATATGAGCCCGCCAAATCACAGAGATCCCGATTCGCACGGGCTTAAGATCACAGACAACCTCTGCAATTATTACAAATGACTAGAGGTCCCCAGGTAATACTTATCACGTGTGAATATCAGGGCACATCAAGCGATCTCTAACAAAGCAATAGTGACGCATAGTACAAAAACGTTTTACTCGCATAGAATGCTGCACCATTCCTATTGGATCCAATATTGATGGCACAGCACTGCTTTTTACTTTTAGTCTCTCCACAAATCCAGCATCGACCTGTGCCTTGTTCACGAAGGAATCCTCGGAGAAATGAAACGAACAAACGCTCCATGTTTTTCCCACATAAGCTGGAACGTCTTTAAAAATAAACTTTAACCACAGATTCCTAATATCGGAATCCGAAGGAAGGTTATGCTACGACTGTATTCTTCCACAACCAGGGGATGGCACAATATTTAGCCATCTTTAACAGCATGTTTGTTTTACCTGGTTCCGCGCCACTTGTGTTACTTCAGAATTGTCATGCGCGAACCAGTGGGCAGGGCTAGAGAAGTAGTCGTTTATATTCTTTCTGTGGAGGCAGTATTCAACCGATCAATGACATCATAGATAGGTGCATTCCAGAACCTGGCGTTCGCTGGGCCTGGTGTCAATATCAGTTGTAATCTCAGTAACAAGGGCGTTTTCAGTTCTGACACTTACATGATGTTCGCGTGAATACGATTCCCTCTTATATAACAAAAGCTCGGGTTAAAATTGTGGTTTTAATTCATGGCATCTTTAAAATCTATGATACCCCTCCCTAGTTTTGCAGCACATCTTCGTCTTTTCAAAATCCTAATAAAAGCATCATATAAAAGACATTGTATCTTAGGATGCTATTAAAGTTTCTGCATTTTTCGTTAGTAGCTGATCAAATAAAAACTCCATGATTAGCCTATTTTTGCACTTCCAGCTTTTCCCTGCCTGACAACGTATGTCCAATCAATGGATGACCTTAGCACACAAGTGGTTTTGTTTACAATTTTGGTTCACTTGCAAAAAGGGCAGTGTGAAAAATTTCAACATTGCATTTGGTCCGGACCAAAGCAAGCAAGTGAACTAGCGGACTTTCCTGGTGTGAATACACCCCAAGTGTCTTGACCACGTACGAACCGAACTACAAAGCTATTAGCAAGATGCTAGTTTTGTCTCTTTCATGATGCGTTGCGCAGAACGGTCGGCGTATGACATCAAAGTGACATCAAAAAGCTCTGCTCTCCAGACACTTTGATGTCATACGCCGACCATTCTCTGATGTCAGACATTCGCCGATCAGTCTGCAGCATTTCAAGAAGTCAAACATACCTAATGCAAAGTTAGAAGACACATAGCCTATGCAGTATTTTGTGAGTATCAGTACTATAGGAACATGCACTTTTTAAATCGTCATATGTTAGATATAATAAAGTTTAATTGAATGGATGCCTAATGTAAACCTGTAGCCCAAGTTGTTTATAAGTAATGGAAATAATTTTTTGGAGCCCCATATGTATGCATGCATTTCATTTGTTTCACTGTTTTTGAGTTGTCTGTTATGGAGGACTAAACCTGCAAAAATTATAAATAAATGAATGTATAAATAAATAAATATATAAACGAATAAATGTAATAATATGAAAATAAAATACAGGAATGAATGGTTTGATAAAACAAAATAATTCGTTTTAGCTATTATTGATCTTAGCTTTAACTTTTCTTTTCATTTTTTAAATTGATTTATTATTTTTTGTGTCCATTTTTAATTATTTTTAATTATTATTATTTTTTATTTTTAGATTATTTTATTTATCCTTTCCTTTTATTTTTACATTTATTTATTTATACGTTTATTTATTTTTATATTTATTTATTATCGCATGTATTTATTTCCACTTTTATTTATTTATTCTTGTATTTATTCTTACTTTTCTGTGTCTTGTATGATAATTAGATGGGTTGGTCTTGCCTACTATTGGTTCAGCGTAGATTGAAGCGTTTGA
This sequence comes from Triplophysa rosa, assembly GCF_024868665.1. NCBI lineage: Eukaryota > Metazoa > Chordata > Actinopteri > Cypriniformes > Nemacheilidae > Triplophysa > Triplophysa rosa. The sequence continues at coordinate 8,748,906 of NC_079891.1, forward strand.
TCGATTACTCTTGACTTGTTTTGGACTAACGTCACGTCACTCACTGATCGTTTGCTTCGTGTATAACGTTTATGGCGTGCGCACAATTAGCTAGAGAGTTACAGCATTTAGCCAATGAAGTCGATAACCATGCATCAAATGACTATGTGTCATTCAGATTAGATGCACTTATTGATGATTTATTACAGATTGACGGCGAGATAAATGACAAAGTTCTTCAAAATCTGTGCGAGTCAGGGGGTGCTAAGGTGGTGACCAAGTTCCGGTTACAGGTCCTCTGCCAAAGAGGTGCATGAACGACCTCAGCAGATTCGTCGATTCTGAAAGCACAAGACGACTTGATATTAAGATGTCTAATAAACACAGACTTTCTTGTTACATGATTTTGACATTCTTGTTAAGATTGCAAATTATTGGTATGATCGCCCGTAACGGCTGAAGCGAGGTGAAAAAATAAATAAAGCGATTTGACACGGGATTCGTACCCATACAATAAAGCGAGGCAGCGTGTCACTACGGTAACAATCACACTAAGCTATTTCGCAATGCTAGCTGCTGCGGATCTTTGCAATAATATCAAGATGTCACACAACAATATGCAGCTGGATGAATCAAGGGAATATGCCCGTTTTAACTTGTGACCTCTGTGTTATTTATCTCTTATGGAATGTAGTTTACGAGTACCGTTTAGTAACCACGTCTTTTTAGAAGGAATGGTTTCCATTTGATGGCCCCTGTAGTGAAAGAACGATGCTCATTACTACCGTGTTAACTTGTGACTTAAGTTCACTATGTCTCAATTCATTTACATTATGTTACATCATGTTACATTAAATCTTTACGCTTTTTCTAACCGAAAGGCTGCTTATAACTATCACTTTGACAAAGCGTTAGCTTGCGACTTCGGTTTACAAGCTCATCTGTGTAGTTAAACCTTATTACATTTTGTGCTTTATGATTTTCACCAGTTGAACTGTAACGCCACCATAGCATAGCACCCTCTGACTCGCACAGACTTTGAATGTGCTGCAAAGAGGCTAACAACCGAGGAAGAACTTTGTCATTTATCTCGCCGTCAATCTGTAATAAATCATCAATAAGTGCATCTAATCTGAATGACACATAGTCATTTGATGCATGGTTATCGACTTCATTGGCTAAATGCTGTAACTCTCTAGCTAATTGTGCGCACGCCATAAACGTTATACACGAAGCAAACGATCAGTGAGTGACGTGACGTTAGTCCAAAACAAGTCAAGAGTAATCGATCAAACGCTTCAATCTACGCTGAACCAATAGTAGGCAAGACCAACCCATCTAATTATCATACAAGACACAGAAAAGTAAGAATAAATACAAGAATAAATAAATAAAAGTGGAAATAAATACATGCGATAATAAATAAATATATAAATAAATAAACGTATAAATAAATAAAAGGAAAAATAAAAGGAAAGGATAAATAAAATAATCTAAAAATAAAAAATAATAATAATAAAAAATAAAAAATGGACAAAAAATAATAAATCAATTTAAAAAATGAAAAGAAAAGTTAAAGCTAAGATCAATAATAGCTAAAACGAATTATTTTGTTTTATCAAACCATTCATTCCTGTATTTATTTTCATATTATTACATTTATTCGTTTATATATTTATTTATTTATACATTCATTTATTTATAATTTTTGCAGGTTTAGTCCTCCATAGTCTGTGGACATGTCATCTTATCGAAGGAAAAGAACAATTGATCCCCACAGGAACCATAAGTGAGACTGATTTATGGTCTGTTGACATAAATCAAGTTATTAGTATTGAAGTCATTGAAATATGACATGATATAGATATATATTTTGCAAAAATGAATGAACCAAAACTGGAAAAATGGCTCTGGTAAAAAAAAAAAAATACATACATATATATATATATATATATTAGTTACCCCCCCTCCGCCCACCTGGAAAATCACTTGGCCCACCTTTTATCTCATTTCTGGAGCCGGGCCTGACACGGATCATGTGATCTTCCAACATGGTTAGGTTTGTTACTACAGTATATGCAATGTTGATTCAAATATGGTAAAATACGCTTTACTTGTATTCCTTTTAATTAAAAATAAATATTTTGAGCAATTCAGGGGAGTACTTCAAGGTCACAGGGGTTCAGCTAATAAAAAATGATTGAGAACACATGCCACTGACATGGGTGGAGACTACATCTTATTTTGAGTAGATGTTTCTTTTAAGGTATTATACACTGCCCGTCCAAAGAAAAGGCACCACCTGGATTTAACTAAGCAAAGAGGTAAGAGCCTCCCATTGGATTGGAGGTCTAGGTTCAGCAATGTTATGTGCCCAAAGAATGAGGTCAGGTGACTGCCTGAATATACTGAATGACCAAGTTATTCCATCCATGGTTTTTTTTTCTTCCCTGATGGCACAGGCATATTCCAAGATGACAATGCCAGGATTCATCGGGCTCAGTTGTGAAAGAGTGGTTCAGGGAGCATGAGACATCATTTTCACACATGGATTGGCCACCACAGAGTCCACATCTTAACCCCATTGAGAATCTTTGGGATGTGCTTGAGAAGACTTTACGCAGCGGTACGACTCTCCCATCATCAATACAAGATCTTGGTGAAAAATGAATGAAACTCTGGACGGGAAATTTTTTTTACATTCTGGACATTGCAGAAGCTTATCAAAACGATGCCACAGCGAATGCTTTTTTTGGACGGGCAGTGTATGGTGTAGACATTTCTTTCACCTAGTTTTTAATTTACAGTGCATACAATGTTTGTTATTATTAAAAATAATCACTGTTGTGATAAAATATTAACAGACTTACTCTCAAAAGATGACCATTCAGAATAACGTGTAACATCATCTATTGTGGTCTCTTCTCCTTCTGGAGGATCCTCAATCTAGAAAGAAATAATAATAAATCACAAACTCATGTTTAAATCCGTGACAACATCCATCTTACAGAAACAAATTGAAGTTAAGCTTTAAGGGATAATGTACAGGCAGCCGGTTGTTAACGCAAGAATAAACCCAGACATCGTGATCAGGATCACACCAAAGGGGTTTATTTTGCGATAACAGCCAGCAGTCTGTACATATTCCCAGTTATTACCTCGTAAGTATGTTATTGAACATGAAATATTGATTTGATATACTTTATTACCTTATTTCTAACAAATGCAGACCTTCTGCAAGGAAAACCAGTTTAATTTCGGTTTTAAGGTAAGACACAATGTTCAAATGTCAGGAACAGGCAATTTGGTATAATCATTTATACATATCATGTCATATATGTTATTAAAACATATACATTTAATTTTTGTGTAATATTAAGCAGTGTATGTCAAAAATATTTGCAGCATCTGGGTTACCATATGTTATTAGTTTTGAGCGGTTGTTATCTGGGAATATAATTCCTTGGAATGTCACGATTGGCCAATCAGAATCAAGTATTAAAAAGATTTAACATGTAGCAGTCATGAAAGCCCATACTTTAAAAAACTTTGTGAAAAAATGCCTATAGCGTCTCTCCCGACTAGTGCCAGAAAAGACATGGTTGATGCACACGTCAACCAACCACTGAGCTCAAAACACATCTTTAAATCATGGGTAAGCAAGTCCTAAAATTCATTAATATTATCAAGTTCTAGATATCAGTATGTCCACTGTCCCACCCTCACCAAGATGGTCCTCATTGCAGAGTACAAATGCCCAAGGGGCAAGGTTGGATCCAGATACAACTCCTCCCACTTTATATGGTTTCAGCAACCAGGCGCCTCAGCTCCTGCTAAGATGGTGACGGCCGGCTCCGCCCACTTTAAGCTTCAAAACAGCTCCTCAGAAACCTACGGGTGACGTCACGGACACCCAGTCTATGTTTTATATAGTCTACGGTTACAACCCATGGTTGCCAACGTTTGCTCCCATCAGTTTAATCATAATTTAGTGTACGCCTGTGAGTAATGATCACAGTTATGTTAAACCTACCCTAAATCTAAATGAAATAAAACATGTTATTAAAAGTACCCTAAATCTAATAAAACATGTTATTAAAAATACATTAATAAAGTTTTTCTTCAGCAAGTTTATTAAAAATATGTTAATAAATAAATTTTGTCTTGAGCAAGTTTGTTTTTCCATCAAAAGAATAACTTTTAGTTACGACTCAATGCAGAAACGGTAGAACAACAACACGAGTATGATGCAAAACTGCTGCAGAAAGCTGTCTACTAATCAAGACACAGTGGGAGGAGACTGGATCCAGTGTCGACCAATCACAATGCAATAGGAGGGGACTGGATCTGGATCCAACCTTGCCCCCTAGATCCAGAGTTCTGCAGTGTGGAGCTACTGCGCTCACCAGTGGAAGGCCCAGTCCTGCTCTTGCCCAGTTGACAGAGGACAGCTGTTCCCTTAAAGTGTCGGCTACAGGACTAGCCAGGTTCGGGGGTGGAAAAACTGGACCCTGGCATGTCGGGCACTGGTACCCAGCAGGCGCGGTGTAAAGGGGCTGACGGGATGCCAGCTCATTTAGACATGACCAGTGAAACAAATCTGAAAGGTTAAAGAAAATGAATTTATGAGTAAATATTTCAATCTTAGTTGTTTTTTCTTAACTCCTGATGTTCACTGTAAGGCATGATTTCTGTAACTCCTTACCATAACAAACCAGCCGGACAGTATCCTGAGAATCTAGGGGCTGACTGCACAGACTGCAGTTGGGATTGTAATCACTGTCCTGTAGCCACTGTAGGTATGACTGGACAATACACTTTACAAACACAAGTGACAAACACACACAAAAAAAGGTTTAGTCAACTGTCAATAAATACACAACCTCATGCCTTATAGTTAATTTAAAAAAAAATTAGACACTTACCTTATTATGATTGGACACAAGGCAATGTTCACACACGTTGACTCTATGTTCAAAGCAGAACAGGTTGGTCACCTTCCTTTTGGGACACTTGCACAAACCCATCGTCCTGCTGTCAAGCTAAACATTCATGCATTTTAACACATGGAACTCATATATAAACTCATGTAGGCTAAATACTTTCACTTGCAATAGAATAAAACACATGCTAATCTTACAGTACACCTGCTTTACCCTGCACTTGCTAACTTAGCCCCTTTAACATCAACTCCCTATTGTGCTAACTGACTTAAACAACAGGCAAATTTTGAAAAGTCCAAGTGAACGTGCAAATAAAGCAGACGTTTTTAAGCTGACAGTGAGAGTCTACGCCTGATTAACGTCAGCTGTTCAATTGATTTAAATGTACAAAACACACTTCCTGTATATGCACTCAACACATTTGCGAACCAATACTGTATTTACCTGCCACGAACGCTATAAATACTGGATGACCACACAAAGATGTAAATGTGAACATCAAGTCAAAACGGATATTTTTCTCTATATTTTGTTAGCGTTTTTTTGGAATTCACTATTTTTGCCACGTCCCTTCCGCTACCGTCGCATGGCAATGACATCACTATACGCCACACCAGCAGTAATTCTAAATCAATATAAATATATTATTTTAAATATATTAAATACATACCTACAATTCATATATAGATTAAATCAATGTATTTGTATATGTACATTGTTTCATATATATGTGAAAATGTAAACTTTTAAAAGGATTTCAACATCAAGGCTCTTATTTTGAAACTTTTGTTTCCGTTTCGTCTTCATGCTATTCTTGACCGAGAAGCTTGTTGAATGTGGTATTTTGTCTTTGACTAGCATAACTCGTATAATGTTCAAGTGATAAAGCCACAAGCAGCAGAGAGCAGCTTCGTATGGACATTGGACGTGAGGTTTACGGACGTCTCCGCGAGTTGCGTGTGCTATCTAGGCGTGTTCCACGAGTTCCCACATATTATAAGGGGTGTTTGTTGGATCAGAAAGCCAAATCTTTCATTGAACGTCATCCTACGAATTTGGATGTAGTTTTCCCTTTTGGTTGACATTTGTACATATGTAATGGTTTACTTCTATTCATGAAAAACGCGTGAGTGTACTTGAAAAGCTAAAATGGGAAAAGTAGTGTTACAAGCATTTCATCTGGCCCAAAACAGCATTCAAAACTTTAATGCCTATTCTTTATCTCTGTTTCTATGGTTTTGACAGTCTGGTGTGGAGTTTGGGAGAAGAAAGCTAGAAGTATGGCTTGCTCAGATGACACCAAGGCTCAGTTAGCAGAAATAGAACTATTGTTAAGTATGTTTCCAAGTGAAGAAGAGTTGCAAGTGGACCAACTTTCTCACGCAGAGCTCGGAGCGTTCGTTGAGGGTTCAGCTGACACTCCTCCAAGCACTAGACCCCAATTTTCTGTTATGTTAAAGGTGGAAAACCCTGAAGTAAGTATAAGAAATACATTTTACATTAGTGTGTTCATGGTCCGTGTATCATCTGATCATTTGATTATTCCATTCAATATAACAAACGGAAAAAGAAAAAAACAGTCGATATTTCGTTTTTCTGAATGCACAAAAATTAAAATACGATGTTTTTCTTCTTATTTCATCTTGAAACGGGAAATCCAATAAATAAATAAACCAAAACGAAATAACGACCCTAATTACTGTTTTTCTCATTTTTTGGTGATGTTGCACGGATTTCTGCATGCGCGGCAGCGCGCCAAGAGCTCTTCACGAATCTCGCGATCGATCAGTAATCATTTACAATGGCTTCACTCGAGCTGTACATGTTTCATATTCATCAAATGTTTTTAAATAATATGACATATCACGAGATATCGGAAAAGAGGCTCTCTGGGGAACACTGCAACATTATTATGGTCCCTCCGTGAGGTGAAGGCTCTGGCATGTTACCTAAAAACAGTAGCCTAAACTGATGTGTAATAGTGCAAATGACTACATAAAACCTCACAGTTTCAACACAAACTGAACATCTTTTATGAATTACTCTATTGCAGGACAGTAGTTTTAGCTGGGGGAACCTAATGAACTCGGTTGAGTGAAGTTACGGGGGGAGGGGGGAGGGGATGTTCGCATCACATAACTTATAAATTACAAAAGTACTTTATGGATTTACACCTTTGCTGCTGCAAGCCAGCTACTTAATTGTTTACTTAAATGTCACATATTAAAAGCAATAATGCTAACAAACTTCGACTGTAAGCTCTGGAAAGTATTGTATGTGAACGTTAGGCATTGTTCAATATATATTTTTGAAATATTTCCACAGTCATGTCCTCCTCTCTCAGTGTGACTCTTTTAGTGGGAGTGAAAAGTACAAACAAAGCATATGCAAATGCATTCATTTCCATTTCGAGCTTCGCAAGTTTGCATGCACTTGATCCCGGTAAGCGGCTGTACATTGCTTATGCACAAAGCGTGCGCTTAGAAGACCCTGGGAATCACCCAAAAAATGAAAAAACTATAATTAGGGTCGTTATTTCGTTTTGGTTCATTTATTTATTGGATTTCCCTTTTAAGGCTGAAATAAGAAGAAAAACATCGTTTTTTTTATTTTTGTGCATACAGAAAAACGGAAAAACGAAATATCGACTGTTTATTTTCTTTTTCCGTTTGTTATAGTGAATGGAATAATCAAATGATCAGATGATACACGGACCGTTCATTAATAGTTTGCTTTTCTAAGCTCATTTGTTGTCTTTGTCAGGTGAACATTACATTGTCGTGCACTTACCCAATTGATTACCCACGAGTGTTGCCAGAAATTACTGTCAGGTATTTATTTCCTTATTTTATATTGCGCTGAAAGCACTCTCATGCTGTGCATGGTCGAAATACTTGAAAGAACCCTTCCCTTTTATGGAATACAAGGGCATTTATTCGACTGGTATAGTCCTATTATGCACTGTTTGTACTGTGATAAATTTTTAATATTCTGTTCTATTTATGTAGTAAGAGTGGTTGTGACCTGTAATTTTACAGTTACTTGAATGTGTTACAAATGCTTTCTTGCTTGTAAGTTTCTTTGGATAGAAGAGTGCTAAATGAATGAATGTAAATGTAATTGTTCACTCTTCCAGATGCCCTGAGCTCAGTAGAGCGCAGCAAACACAGCTTCACTCTGATCTCAGCGCTTACCTGTCTGAAAACTGCTGTGGTGACGTTTGTGTTCTGTCTGCTGTACAGTGGATAAAAGACAATGCACAAAAATATGTCACTAGAAGTATCCCTCTCAGTGAGTCCAAGAAAGAAAGTGTCTTGACACAGTCAAAAGAGTCCTTTACCAGACTCTGGATCTACAGTCATCACATTTACAACAAGATCAAGAGGAAGAACATTTTGGAATGGTCAAAGGAGCTAAACCTCTCTGGGTTCAGTATGCCTGGAAAGCCTGGTATTGTGTGTGTGGAAGGGCTACAGTCTGCCTGTGAAGAGTTTTGGGCCAGGTATCGATTGACATGCAAAACTTATGAGAACTTATCAAACATTTGATGTTATGAAATAATGGAAAGGAATAACATGAACATAAATTAACATTTTATTATTTAATGACCTTCATGTTTTTTATACTGTACGACTTTTTGCTTTGCAACCAGTTGGAAGTCATGCAATTGCTTTTGACATCAGGCCTTCATGTGCAGTCATTGTTATATGCATGCATTTTCATTTTTAAACATGAAACATTTATTTCTTCACTAGGGTGAAAGTGTTAACATGGAAAAGAATTATGATTCGTCACAGAGAAGATTTCCCTCTGGATAACACCTGGACAGAGGACAGAATTGACTCCTTCCGCAAGTTTACTAGCTTTAATGAAGCGATTTTTGACCCTCATGGAAACAGAGGAAATCACATGGACCTTGGACAGCTTTTTCAGTTTCTTAATGACAAGGGATGTGCTGATATCTTTCAAATGTACTTTGGGATTGAAGGAAGATAACAGTTTATGTATGTGCGTGGACATTGTTAAAGGACGTGCAGTAAGTTAAAAGGTTTCTCATCACTTTCTAGAATATGGGGAACATTATTTTAGCCTTAATTTTTAGGCTCCACAAATATGGGTTAATTACCTTTATAAAAATGTTTAGCCTATAAATTACACAAATTATAATTAGAGAAATAATTGTGCAGTATAATCAAGAATCATTAATCATGCTAATACAATCCGCTTTAGTCAACAAACTATGAGCCTGACTTGCATACATGTTCTAACTTCAAGACTACATTTCTCACATAGTGCCATAGTAACTATTTTAATGCTTCTTAAAAATAAGGACTCATTAAATGAATGCTGACATCTAACAACACTATGCAAATAATCCCGGCTATATATTGTATATCAGCATGCTGTTGCAAGTGTAAAAATACTTGTATACGAGAGCCAACAAAACAAGTAACTTACTTTTCAAACCAAAAGTTGTTTGCTTGTTGCTTCCGTTATTGGCTGTTGATTGTTTTTCTCCAGAAAGGGGAACAAAATGTTATGCCGCAATCTGACATCCATGCCAACAATGTTATTACATTCATTTATGATTTTTTTGGGTGGGGTTCAGGAGAACTTAAGCACTACAATTATTTTTTTAAATTAGAGACAAGTACACTCTGTGTGTTGTTCTATCGTTCTATATTTACCTGGAAATAGGCAATTAAGGTTAAAATGTTGCTTTTTTAGCCAAAGAACACGTTAAATAAATGTGTCTTATTGTCTGTGCCATTTGTGAAGCATAATATTTTGATACTGTAAGAAACGTGGTAATTAATGTAATTTAATGTTTCTTAACATTTTTTAGAATTCCAATTGGCTTTGGGTGAAATGTTCTTGCTTTTGTAAACTTTCCTTTAAAAGAATAATAGTCATAATTTTATTTGGGAGAAAAACGTTTTTTTTTTGGCTGTGTTGTTGATCAGACAAACTTTTTTTTAAAGAAACAGAGATGGGTTTTTTTACTAGAGAGGACATGATACAAATTAAATGATGAGCTTCAGGTGCTGGGGCTCAGCTTGGCAGGGCTCTCTCCTCAGCTTACGTCTTTCCCTAAACATGGACTTTCTGGAAACTTCCCAGCCCTGCTTGAACTTAAGCCACTTTGCCCATCAAGATGTCACATACATTTTACTACATAAAAATACATCAAATTAAAATCGGGTCAAGAAATGGACAGGCATCATTAATATATGTCATTACATTCAAATCCTTGTACTTACATTAGTATCAAAACGGTATATAATTTGAGACCATGAGACATTAGTCAAGTGACGTAATAGTTATTGGTAAAACACAACTGTGAAACAAACATTACAATGTTTTAGTACTGTTTAAATGTTGAGGATTTACCCTCCGGAGTGAGTTTAGAAAGAATGAAGGATGCATGAGCTCAAACTGTCCTTTAAGTGCATTTCTGCATCATCCTCGTGTGACCATTAGGAGGCGCGATCGCCCTCGCATCCTAAAAAGGTGGCGCAAACAAAGGAAGGAAAGGAAGATAAGCGGAAGCTCAATGTCACGTGATACCTGTTTCTTTTCTCTGCGATCGGTATAATGATGTTTAATACGTTTCTATATAATTTTACGGCGATTGTTTGAATCGGCTTTCATTCGTATATCAAGAGTAAACCTTTACGCTTATGAGATTTAAATCACTGATTTAAAAGTCTTGTACCTTTGTAGCTCCACCCCTCACATCACGCCAGCCATGTTTGCTGCGCTTAGTTTCTACATGGAAAGGCGGGCGAATTTGAAAGCAGCGCAGATTCGTGTTTCATTAAGACGGAATAATTTGTCTTCCTTTTGACATTATCCTATATAATACTGTGAAATGTAAGTAAAACAATAATGTGCTTTTGACTGATTCAGTGCAGTGTTGTCGCTGTGATTGTTGCATAAATGTAACGTTGTTTTTTATTCGTTGTCTTAGCTCACTGGCTAGCAGGAATCTGGTACTCTCTGGAACTGTAGTTTGTTGCAAAATGAGCAACAAAACCCCACGATTAACGTCCCGAAAAAGCAGCGATCTTATCAGAGGTGAGTGTTAATACGCTGAATCATTAGAGTGTACTAACGTTATGTACAGTTTGCGCCTTGTTAGAGAGGAAACGATCGATGGGAATGCATGATTAGCTAGGGTTGTCATTGTGAAATTCAAAGATTTCTTATACATTTCTTTGTTTTTTTCTTGGTTGCATAATTTCATTGCACAAACAGAACGTCTGTTTGTTTATTTTTCATAGAGTCCAACAGAGGGAGTCCCTCTAGAAAACGGTCTTCCAGGTTGTCAGCAAATGACGAAAACCTCACCTCTAAAGTTTTGGTAAGTTTAACGTTACCTAGAAAGTAAATCAAACAGACAGAAAGCTGTAAAAATTATACATAGAAATCGTTTCTAGTGAACATTTTGGTGTTATCCATCCAATTAATTGAATAAATTAAATTCAGAGTGATAAGAACAAATAGACATAATTTATATGTTGCATACATTAAATGCATTAGGCATTTGTTGCTGTTGTGTCTGGGTGACTTTGACTTCTCGAGGTTGTGTCTGATAATATGAAATGGACATAAAATCCGAAGCAGTAACACTGCTGTGAATACTTAAAAAATACATGTATATTTCAGTTTTTTTTTCTAAGCCTAAATCATATATACAATTATTATTATATTATAGAAGTGTTTTAAATCTTAAAGGTGTTTTAAGGTTTTTGTAAAATTCTGTAAAAAAACAGTGGATGTTTTGTCCCACATCTAAAGAACCAATGAACAATAAACATGGTTAATTTTTTGTGCTGGATATCTAATATGTCTCTTTATTTTAAGGCCCCACCAGTGGCTGTTAAACGGTCAATCACTGTTAGGAAAATTGCACCCAGAAAAACACAGGTAAATCTGACAAATAAAAAAAAACATTTAATGCATGACTGAATATTGATCATGTACCACAGCCTTCTTTTGCTTATTTGGAAATGTTCCTCTAGGCCCCATCTGACAATAACAAGGAAAATGTGGAAAGGTTGTCAGAAGTTTTAAAGAAGACGTCCAAAACATTTACATCATCCCCAAATACATCATCTGCACCCAAGACAGCAATCCTCTATCCTGCTCTGCCCCCTTCATCTCCACCGTCCCAGCCTAGAGAATTCGCGGAGGACCTTGTTTGGTCACAGAAGGTTCGGCGTTCATACACTCGCCTGAGTGTGGGGGACAAGTCCTTTGAAAACCCCAAATCCCAGCCTGCCTCATCCTCCTCTGCCAACAGCCGAGAGACCCTGTTTGGGTTCGAAAGGCTTCAGACGCCAGAGGTGATTCGTAAAACAGAAGGGTCTAGGGCAGCACTTCAAGGCTCCATGTCATTCATTGTGGGTTCTTTTATCATCTCTGCTGCTGATGATAGCCCTACCAACCCTCCTGAAGTAGATCCAAACATCCCTGGTGTCTGTCTGGTGAAGAAGACGAGGCGAAAGCGGGTCCAACAGATAAAGGTGAGAGCAAATGAGGTGGTAATCTAAAACTCAAAAGCTATTTAAACAAAATAAATTTCGTGCTGCTAGTATCACAAAATAGAAATGCATTTTTTTCTGTTTTCCTTTTTGCTTCAATTTGGATCACTGTGTTTACTTGCAGATTACTATAGGCCTGAATGAAATCTACATTATTAGCAAAATTAATTAGCTATTTGAATCAAATCAACTTATTCCATTTTACAGTTCTTATAGCTTATTTACAGTTGTTGCATATTATTCCATTTATGTACATTAGAAAAACCTGAACATACTGCAATGACAGCATAAGGGGCCATTCACAAAGAAGGAGTCTTTGTGTCTAAAAATGCGAGACGCAATACTCAGGAATGTTTTTTTAAAAAGTTCATTCATTCATGAATGCTGTAAACAGAAGCTTGCAACACTTGCCCCGCCTCCAAATTCTTCTGGTTGGTCCACTGCTTTGGAACTGACAGTGACTGTTTATATGTGCACCAATAATGCGATTATTTCCAATAATCAGAGTAAGGACTTAATCGCAGTAACATGTTTACATGACACAGAGTAAACCTCCCACTTCCATTTACATGAAGTTTTAATTATTCTTTTTATAATTATAACTTGGATTCGAGTCGCACTTAAGTTGCAAAAACAGACTTGCGACTTGACTTGGACTCGTGAACAGCTGTCTCGAGACTTGACTTGGACTCTTGACTCATGAGACTAGTAAAAAAGTCATTTTGGTATAACATTTCATTCACATTCTTCCTTTACTACCCCACATGACAGAATCATACAGCACATTTTTCTATTCATTCCCAATCCATTATTTTCTGCAGCAAATGTCACAACAATTCATCTCTAACACACAGTCAGCATTATTATATACACGCGTGACGCATCTGGAGGACACGTGTTCATCATCAAAGAGTATAGTTTTAAAAACGAACAAAATGTGGCCAAGTCTTATCTTAGTAGCTCCTGTCCAGACCATTTAAGTGGAGCAGATATGGATGATTAACTTTAAATAGTTTACATCGCTGAATACATTAAGCTTTGTTGCAGCTCTGGCGCCAAAGAAATTTAACCAGGTGACATCCCTCGGCACAGAGGGGCATATCATGCAATTCATTACATAACTTAATTTGGCCTAGATGGCAAAATGGTTGATATTAGTATTACCTCAGTACGGCATAAAATATATTTTGATTTTGCACCGGTAAATGTGGCGCAAAGACACAGGATATCACACCAGCATCAGCACTGGTTCGAAACTGTATAAAATACCCAGTATAGAAGCATTTTAAAAACATGATTAATATAAGATCGCATTGCAAATAAACTACACAGTTTAAAGGCATCTTTACACACCAAATGTGACACAGAAACCAAATCTGAAGCGCAATAAAAACACGAAAATGTTTATTATGCATACAGACTGTTTCATGTTGTTCTGAAGCGAAATAGGCTACATAAATTAAAATACTGGTGAATATAACTGTTGAAACTAACCCTAATTTACTGTTACTGTTGTTTTGCCCCAAAATAAATACTATTAAAGTAATTAATAAAAACGATAAGATGAGTACAAGTAACATTTTATTGCTACATTCAAAAAAAGTTTAAAATACTGGTAGGCTACAAATAAAATATTTTTTTTTACTTGAGATGTGACTTGGACTCCACTTTAAAGACTTGAGACTTGACTTAAGGTCTTTGCACATACAGTCTGAAATTTTCGTATGCGTTTTTCGTATTTGGCTCTTGTTTGTACGGTGTCTCTGAATTGTTATAAAAGGCCACTCAAAATGCTTGACGGATGCGAAAAACGCAGAAAATCGAACCCAGCCCGAATTTTTTTTATGACGGACGAAAATATCAAAGGCAGTGTGCAAATGTGATTGACACAACGTGAGGTCGTATTTGATTTTTAACGTGCGGAAATTTCGGACTCAATGTGCAATGGGCTTTAGACTTCCGAGACTTGTGAACATGACTGGTACCAACAATGCTCTCGAGTGCAGTAGGTGCGTTACTATCGTTTCAATATATTCGCGTCAAATGCTAAACGCCTTCCTTCGGATGTGCTTCGTTATTCGGTGCTGAAATAAATACAGAAATATGATGAAAATGTCTCTGCAGCGTTTGTGTACGCTGTCACTGCTTTCGCAGTATGAAGTAGTATGTTTTCGCAGTATGTTTTTTCTGTATGAAGATAAGGAGCAGAGACTGCTAAGTACAAGTTGTGTTAACGGTTTAAATTCAGACTGTGATGTTTACCATGAATTTGCACTAAGGTGCGTTACGGAAGCACATGCGCACCTTGGTCAGAGCAGCATAAATGCGTTTAGGGTGTTTACATGCCGCCTTATTGCGATTAATACAGGCATACTGTGATTATGCTTACTGTGTTCATGAGCTAAATCACATTATTTAGATCAAATGATTGCGTTTACATTAGGTAAAGTGTAATCGCAGTATTGCCAAAATCCTATTATAATAGCATTATGAGGGTGCATGTAAAATAGTCGAGCAGCGCTGTGTTAAAATTGAAATTCTTTTAAGTTGACAAGGCTTCTTAAAAACGCGGTGCACATGTGCGAGGTGCTGCAAAATACGCGAGCATGGAACGGTCATGCACGTCCGTCAAACGTGTGTTTGCATAGAAAAACAAAGGAAAAGTAGCGCATTGGAATGGAAAAACACGTTCTGTGTGAATGGCCCCTAACACAGCACATTATTCCTTGTATACTGTAACATTAATTGTTTACATATCGTCTTTTTAAGGATATTTACACGTATACTTTCTTTTTCGTCAGATGTCAGAGTTGGATCATCTTGCTGCAAAGATGAATGCAGAGTTTGAAGAGGCTGAGAATTTTGAACTTGTGGTGGAATAACAAGTGAGAAGCTCCATGCATTCAGGACTTTTTAACATCTTACTTGAGAACATATGTTGCTTAATTATTGTTCAGTACTCTTGAATACTGCTCCTGATTCTCCCTGTCTTGATTAAATAATCAAAACCAGTATTATGAGTATGTTTTGTGAGATCAAACAAATCTAATTTTGTTGTTGTTGTACTATATAAGATCGTTTTAAAATGCTACAACCGGCACTAAAACACAACGGAATTGACTTAACTTTAAGAAACAAACAAAAACAATGTTGAAGGTGGTGTTGCGTGGTTTATTTTTTTAATAGATGACTAGGTCTTTTTTGCCCACAACTTTAGTGGGACTTTTTACAAAATCCTTCTGATGTTCTTTTAATGTTTGTTTAATCTTTTTCCTGTATTTCCTAAATATATTTTTTCTCTACTTCCAAATATCTGTAGTGGCCTATTCATTTAATAAATGTAATTTTCATAGTCTGTGAACTAGTTTGAAAGTGCATTATGAACATTGTTCATTTACTTATTCATTCAATCTGCTTAAATCTGTGACATTTTATGTATAACCACTTTTATATTTAATGTGTGATTCACCAGATATATAAAAAATGCATTTAGATTTTTATCCGTTTTCACTATACTACTGAAATACAGCAGTGTGTTGGGGTTTTCAGCAGGAGTTTGTTGCATATATCCTGTTTCCCTTTCGAGAGAGGTCTCTCAACATTTCGTGAAAGCTAGGGGAATCCCCTTATCTAAACCTTACTGAATAACGGCAGTAGAAATGAAAATGTAACTGGCCAATGTGGTCCAAGACGGTGCTTAGGGGCGTGGTCGCCACCCCTATATATTACACCCTCTGGACCACATCGTTCTCCTTCACTTACCCTCGCGCGCTGTTGAGGATACACCCAGGAGAAGAGGAAGAACTATGATCCTTCTACTCGTGTGTTCCAGCATGCCCGTGTGTGCCTTATGTTCCGGGCCCATCGACCCACAGGTCACACATGGTCACTGCGTAATCTACCCGGTTCTGGCTCTCTCCGATTCAACTGCCCGTACTGCGAGTACCTTCCGGTGCAGGTGTAGAGGGCTCGGAGAGTCGCCGCCCTCTGAGATTTTGTTAGGCAGCATCCCGCCGCCGCCAGCGAGCAACTGTCGCCCCTATCTCTGGGAAAATGGAGTGCCGGACCGCCATCAGCACCAGTCTTCTTCGCCGATTAGAGACCTGTTTGGCGCGTCAGTGATGAGCTCATGTCGCTAGCAGCTTCTGACAGGGACCTGTCTGAGTCCAAGAGGGAGCGAGCGGAGTGGGATGACCCCATGCGCTTCACGTAGAGCTCTTCTGTGTCCTCACCTAGGCTGTGCGAGACCTCGGCCTCGAAGGACTCCCCTGAGGAGTCGGCGAGGAGTAAGCTGGCCACCTGGTTTCTGCAGCCACCACGGCGCCCTAAAGAAACACACGCCCTTTTCTCGATGTTCACGAGGCGGTCGTGACGCATCTTCACCTTGGTGGGTGTGGCGGAAGCCCGCGGCTATGCGTGCATTCCTCCCGTCAAGCAGGCAATCGCAGCGCACCTGTGCCCGTTCTCGTCTTCTCTGCGGTCCGAGGCTGGGGTGACTGCCCACATAGCAGAGAAGCGTATTCCGCATCTGGAGAGGCTGCCTCAGCTCTACACTAATTCAGCAGACCTCTCACAATGAGCAAACCCTCCCTTAGGTTTTGCCTTGTGTATATGCTGTATAATTCAGCCGTTTCTCACACAATGAGCAGACCCTCCCTTAGGTTTTACCTTGTATATATGCTGTGTAATTCAGCCGTTTTCTCGCACAATGAGCGAACCCTCACTTAGGTTTTGCCTTGTATATATGCTGTGTAATTCAGCCATTTTTCACACAAGGAGAGGTTTTGCCTTGTTTATATGTGCCGTGTAGTTCAGACGTTTCTTGCACTATGAGCCGCTTCTCGTACACGAGCAGACCCTGTGCTTAATTTTCACATGTGAGTGGGCCCCTATTGTAATGGTGGCATGCCGTGTTAGCACATGTTGTGATTATTCTTTCACAGGGGCACTGACATTTTAACGTTAGCGCTTATGACTGCGGTGGCGAGAGTGCTACAGCATACTGTTTCTAATATGGATGTTGCGGCTATCGCTGCTTTTTATGAATGAACCTTCAGTAGGAAGCGTGATCTGGCATTCAGATCGGTGAGGGTAACAGAACGGCAGAGACCGCATGATTATGTGCCCATCACTCTAAATGCCATTTCGTGCACAAATGGTATGCTCTCTGCATTTCGCTCGAGCCGATGGCCTCGTCGAACGCCGTCGCTCGCCATGCACCTTGTATATGTTTCGAGCTTGCGTATTTGAGCTGGATTTACGTGACCGCTTCACACAACGTCGACTATTAGCAGCTTGCTTGTGTGACTTGCAGGCAGTGCGTTGGGCGGCTTGTGCATTGCTCTGCAGCAACGTACTAGCTGTCTGACTATGCTGTGTGTGTCAGCTAGGTCGTATAGGCGGTCAAGGGTGCGGTCCTACCCCCAACTATCACTCGCACAAGCCCGTGCTTTGACTGCATGTTCGCAGTTCAGGTTATGACTCGCGTGAGCCTGTGTCTTATACAGTATGTGGCCATGTCCTTCACCGTCACTGTCTTTACTGCTTGGGATGCAAACATATGAGGTTGCGCCTGTTTCCATCCTCACTATGTACACTGGTTGCCTCGGCCCTGTGTTATAGCCAGCGCTTAATATACAGGGTTTGTTTCTACCTTGCTCGGGCCCGGCACTTGCCGTTTTTATACTTGTTATTCTGTTATGTGTATTGCTACCCTGCTCAGTGTAGTGGCATTGCATTCCTGCAAACTATGGTGGTATGGTATCTCCCAGAGTTCTGAGTGTTTTGATTGGATCCTGTAGCAGAATGTAGTATCCAATCGTCTTAGAGCCTATGTAAGGTGTGCGCTGTGAGTAGGAGTTGTGCTGTGTGCTACTGCCAAGGGTTATATGGTGCACGTTATGTGTTAGCTCCGCTAAAGTCGAGCAGTTTTTCGCTGTTCTCACGGCGTGATTGAACACATTGCCCACTGCGTCAGCGGAAATGATGCATTTTGCCCAAACATAAAACCATTTCGGATGGCTCCCGCTTGCGTGGCATGCAATGGGCTTAATGCTCGTGCTTGCGGCTACGCTGATTGGCTGAGGGGGTTTCCCTCACACTTGCCTTGTGATTATGTTGGGAGAGCACTGGGTTGGTTCCGCTCTTTGATGCTCTCACAGCGTTATTTTATACGGTGCTCCTAGCGATTCACACAATGTTGAGAGACCTCCCTCGAAAGGGAACGTCTTCGGTTACTGTCGTAACCTCGGTTCCCTGAGAGAAGGGAACGAGACATTGCGTAAACTGCCGTGTTTGCGTGCTCAGATCGTCGCGCTGTAATGTTCAGTCGTAAGATTCTGAGGTTATGTGGTGCAGACGGTGTAATATATAGGGGTGGCAACCAGGCCCCTAAGTGCCGTCTTGGACCACATTGGCCAGTTACATTTTCATTTCTACTGGCGTTATTCAATAAGGTAAGGTTTAGAGAAGGGGATTCCTCTAGCGTTTCACGCAATGTCTCCTTCCCTCTCAGGGAACCGAGGTTACGACAGTAACCAGAGATGTTTTACCAAACCTCACCACTAGAGTGAGCACTTACTAATTGATATCTGAATACAAATTTATTTAAGAGTCCTAAGTGTTTTAGCATTAAAATGATCCTAAATCTGTTAGAGGTAGGGATGTAACAATACTTCGTATTACGATATTTCACGATGCAAAAATGTTACGATGCGCATCGTAGAGAGATGGGGATATTTTACGATATGTTTAATTCTATTTGTTCAGCGGTCAAGACGCTACCTACTCTGCGCCAGCGCGTCACGTGTGCTTATCTCACACATGCGGTAGAGAGAGAAGCACAAGACGCAATATGTGTCTCCAAGTGGTTTACAAAGCGTCATATTTTCCTTCACAATCGCCATTAAAACACAGCAAACTTGAAGCGTGACTGCAGGCGAGTCACCCCGAAACTCATTACAAAGGCAGCACAAACGTTTTCAAATGTTAATATATCCGCTAACGTGAGCTGCTGCATAGCGTGATATGCAACATAAAGTAAGCCAAAAGAAACCAGTGCTGTTCCGATCAGAGAAGCGATGAAGTGAGTCGTACTGTATATTAAAAGATCGAATGACATGCTAAAAAACAAGTATGTGGTTTGCATGATTGAAGAAATGTGATACAGTTTATGTAATATGTCTTTTTGAAAGATTTTTATCATTCATTACTGTCTCAAGCAAAGACAGCGCAGCTTCAAAGAGACACGAGCCAATAGCGCTTGAGCGTGAGCTCTGTCAGAGCGTTTCATTGGTTGAATGTACTGAATGAACACGCCCTTCACTGGACGAACGAGTCAATTGAGTCAAAATGAGACTGAATGACATGCTACATGTCGTTCATGGTCTAATATTCTCTGTGTTACAACAATGCATATCCACTAGTTACTAAACTTTTCTGAAAAATAAAGGTTATGACCTGGTTTAATGTAATTCCAAGGTAAAGTAAATTATGTTGAAACAGTTAAATCTTTGTATGGAACATTTAATTACACCAATTAAATGAGTTAATCCAGATAGATTTTAGTAGACTAATATAATGTAGATTTCGTCGACTAAAAATAGACTAAAACTATGAAATTGGGATGACTAAAACTAAATTGCATTTTAGTCAAAAGACTATAGCTAAAACTAAATCAAAATTTGCTGTCAAAATTGACACTGATCTTAATTCTAATTTCAGTTAAGCCTTAAAATGTTAAAATTCTTTAAGTTGTATGTGCAACAAAATAAGTTACTGAAATTGTTAATATTTTGAAACTAAATGTTATTTGAATTTCAGTTTAATTTTTGAATTTTGTTCAAAATATCGAGATGTGTATCATATCGTGAACCCAGCATCGAGATATGTACTGAATCGTGAGCTGAATAGTGAAAACTCTAAGTATATTAACCCTGAAATGAGGTAAACCCTGGAATGCAGTGATAATGATGACATCGTGTAAAGATATCTTCTGTAAATCCTGATTTTTTTATTACAATTGATCTTGATTTTGTTAGGTTCCAGAGACACTAACGCCATATGTGTAAAAAATAACAATGGTTACTTAAAATAGAACCTCCCTTTAGAGTTTTGTGATCTGACTTTTGAATAATGTTGATAGTGTTGAATGTTCTTGAATCTTTGGGGCTTACATATGATATACAATGCCTTTATAAGCATTGAACTATTGCTTTCTAAAGCTATTCTAACTCTTAGAACTCTTAGTCTTATGTGTTGGGTTCGAACAAACCTCTTGTGCTAAATTTGTGTGAACATCAGCTAACGCTGTATGTTATGGATAGTGATGCATCAGATTGTATGGCTTGTTAAGAAAATGTGTACAATTTTAATTAAAAAAAGATTAACATACATGTAGAGAATCTAGCATAAGCCAAATGGTCGGAGTCATTGAAAGAAGAGCCATCAACCCCCACTCCCTTTTGTCCTGGTTTCTTTTGCTATCATCATCAAAAGACCATAGCAAAAACCTGGCTCCAGGGGTCTGGTTTTAGAGTTTTGATAACGTTTTGTCTCTCTGTTGGATATTTACGACCCCTATGCTTCAAAGCATTGGTGAGAACTCTGTCTCATCTCTAACTTAACATCTGAGGCTAACAAGAGAAATGTCCCTGACAATAGGAACTTATGTGATTAAACTGTCCTTTTCTATACATATATCTAACTATCTAGGTTGTGTTTTGGCGCTCGTGCCATTTTAAATAGTCTGTCACAGTTAGATATACAAGTTTAATTCAGGCTTTGTTTGTATGCGTTCCATCTGAATAAATCATGACTTCTTGTAATTCAAACCTGTCCATTTTTGATATCTAAATGTTTGTCTTTACAATTCCTCCTTGTGTATATATACATTGTGTGACCATAGAACACTTTCTTTTCATTATGATATTTTGTAAAGTTGCCAGGAGGTCATAAAGATGCAAATTAGCTGTTGAGTGGACAAAGAACCTCTTTCCCGCTCAACTCTGGTCGATTCAAATTCAGGTGGGCATGCCCTCTCATGAGGTTAAATATCGAGCCTGCTCTGAAAACCTCCTCTTGTCTTGTCGTCCTCTCTTCTCTTCCGGCTTCGTCCCTTCCTCCGGTGTCTTTGGAGACTGCCCTTCCCCCCTGGGGAAAGGGATGGAACAATGGACATCTACTGCCACGTGGTTAAGCCATGCGGGCCGATCACGAGGCCCGCAACTTTCTGCAGGCCTGCCTTTCTGAAACCATTTGAACAATTCCATCTCTACACGCGCATACGGATATCGGTCCAGCACAGAGCTTGCAAGTATCCATTTCTATTTATAGAATAGCTGCGTTAAGTCTGTGCCTCTTTGTTAAAGATGATTTTTATTGGTGTCCAGAAATCGCTGCCATGCCTCTCTCTCTCTCTCTCTCTCTTCTCACTCTTTCTCCCTCCGCGCTTCCAAGCGCATTTGTGTTTCATGTATTTGTTTGTTTTATGCGATCGTCATTGTTTTTGTTATCATGTAGAGTAGAGTTTAATAAACAACCATATATATTCATTTGTGATGGGTTTTCTGTATTCACGCTCACAGACTTGGTCCCTTTTACTGTGTTTCGATTTACGCTACCTTTGCTCTAAATCCTGTTTGGTAAAGTCACGTTACTTATGGCCATGAGATAATGTAAAGTATATAATATCATTGATGCATTGGCTGGACGAATGCATACAAGTATTGTTATGCTTTATATTACTAATCAGAGACCGTAAAATATGTATATTTGATCACTAAACTAAACTAATTCCTTGACTGAAATTGATGTTTTAAATAACTCATTTCATGGATATGATCTTGAAAGATCTGGTGGAGAACCATATTTGGTGAGCTTTGCTCATCAATATAATGTTAGCTAAAACCACTACATTCAACAGTCCAACAGTGGACTAAAATTTTTTTTTTTTGCACTAAAAAGATCATTTTTTTATTCACTTTATTTTAACATTATGGAATTACTTCTACATGAAAGGGTAAAAATCCATCCATCTAATTACGGTTTAATATGACTGCAGAGTGCAGCAGAACAAAACTAATCAATGAGGGGTGGTTACTTTGGAAGACACATTGGCATTGAATTCAGCAAATGTCCTTGCATGCATTTTAGTGTTATATAATGAGAGGAAGTTGAGAGGAAATGGATGTCCTTGTGTGTAGGACCCAACTTGTGGTTGGTACTGTGTCCATGTGTTCTTTTCTGGAGGTTAAAATTCAGATGGATATAACATTGATTATAGTTGGTGCTTCAACAGTGTTACATAATTTACATTGATTGTTTAGAATGGGATGAACTCATTGAAACATGCAAACATAGCAGACTCAACCCTTAACTTCACGTCAATTCATTCCTGTCCTTTCCATAGAAAATATCAAATTACATTGCTTAGTTTTACGTGGAAATGGAGCCACATCTTACATCTTGATATTTAGATGTACTTTGCAAATATTGTTTGTTTAATATAATACATTAATATTTTTAATTACATGGCTCAAAGGTTTCAGATCATTTGATTGTAATAAAACTGTTCTATAAATAATATACAACAAAAAGTTATATAAATAAAATAATATTCTCAAACCATATTACAAATATATTGTTTCATGAGGCTTAATTGACTTTTAGTTTATGAAACCAGTGCACCAGAAATAAAGATGATTAATATTGATACAAAGTGACATGGTGATGGTAAGGGCAAACATGTGTCTCTGAACAAGGATTATGCTGCTCTTGTAAATTCAAATTGATTCTCAATAATTCTATTCTCAGAATGAATTAACATCCCTGTTACATTAACATAACACATGAGGCTTCAATAGTGATGACAGAACTCGAGCTCTTAAGCAGAGGAAACCTTTCACCAACATCTGGTTAAGAGTTTATGTCAAATTAATGTCTTCACATTTGACAAAGACAAAACAACAATGTATGAGGTCAAATCAAAGGATGGAGAATCCAGATGATTTTTTACTCATTACTGTCATTTAGTGATAATACCAAATGCTTTTATATAAGATTTATAAGAACCTACAAATTTAAATGAATAATATTATATAACTAAATTATTGCAAAAAAGGCAGACACCAGTGGAAAATAAAGTTGATCTTCGTTCTTTCAGCTGTGAATAGATGTTGCCATTGTTTAGCAAAATTGCCATGGGCCCTTTAGATAATTGACATTTGTGCTAACTCTGGTGATGTATGTTGGAAAATCAGCTATGTCAGATAAAGGGGCAGGACAAAAATGGATAGAAAAGTTGATCATACCAGAGCTCTCTCCATTTCTTTTGAACCTGTCAACCATTCAGCATTAGTTTGATATTGCATATGGAGTTATTAGTGCATTAGTGTCTGATTTTGAATTGAAATTGCATTTTGAAATAATATTACATATAGAAAAGCAATTTATTTAAAGACTGGCTTTATTTTTTTGTTGTTGCTGTTTTTCATAATTTTTTTCGATGATAAGGGTAAGATATTGCAACATATTTGGTCATAATATATTGGTAGATAAGTAATTAAATTGTTAAACAAGTATATTAGAATTTTTGTATTAATACACATTTTTTGTATCATAATTTTTAAAGTAGTTGTTGTTTTGATTGTATTGCTAACCCTTTACAATAAGGTTCTTAATGTTAGTTAATTAATTAGCTGGCATAAACTAACAATGAACAATAAATTAATATTAATTATATTTGAAAATGTTAGTTCATACCAATACTGGTTGTTTGTTCATGTTATATTGTATAAAAATGTCTTAGTAAATGTTGAAATTAGCATGCACTAAGATGAATAAATGCTGTATAATCAATGATCATTGTTAGTCCGTGCTAGCTGACGTAGTTATGAAAGTGTTACCATTTTATTTTGACAAAGCTTTCTTTATATTAAGTCCTTGATATTTTGCACTACAGTTGGTAATGTTGGTAAACATTTTTGACATGTTATCGAAAATTTCAATGTGTATTTAAATGTTTATAAAAGTCAGCTGAACCATACAATATGCATAAAGTAAGCTTTGTGACAGAGAAACACACTAGTAACACCCATCTGGATCATTTCAGGACTTCGAGAGGAATTTAAGGGACATTAAAATATCTTTTTAAGAAGAAACCAGAACCAATGGCTCATCATCATGCTCATCATCATTCTCATCGTCATGTTCGGCACCCACCTTATGGTCATC
Organism: Triplophysa rosa; assembly: GCF_024868665.1. Taxonomy (NCBI): domain Eukaryota; kingdom Metazoa; phylum Chordata; class Actinopteri; order Cypriniformes; family Nemacheilidae; genus Triplophysa; species Triplophysa rosa. Next base: position 8,773,606 of record NC_079891.1, read on the forward strand.
ATCATCACTGTCACAGCACACAGCAACCAGAGGAACATGAGGAACACAGGTATGGTGTGGTCATAATAAGTTTAATGTAAATGTATGACATGTATGTAATTTAAAAACATTTTTAACAGACGGGAGAATGGGCCTATTTGTCAAAAGTAACATATGCCTGTTACTATTACACCGTGTCCTCTTAACAAAACGCTATACGACGCCGCAACATGCAATAAAAGGTATCTTTCACATGTTACGCCCCGTTCAGACCGCCAGAAACAAGCAGCAGCAGAGCGACGCGATCTCATTCATTTCAATGGAGAACTGCTGACTTCCGGCGACACAAGCGACAGTGACCGTTGGCGACAGAAAGTGGGCGTGTCCAGCAACGGGAGTCAAGCGACAAAGTTGAGAATTACGCCTCGTTCAAATTACAGTCACAACTGTTGGCAACCAGATGGGCGTGTCTAGCGACGCGACAAAGTAGAGAAATCTTCAACTTAATGCAAATGAAGAGCGACTTTCAGAAGCGACAGCCAATAGGAAGATGGTAGAGCTAACGTGATCAGTGGACAGCCAATAGGAAGATGGTAGAGCTAACTGATCAGTGGATTTCGTTACTCAGGCAACCACTAGTGGGAACGCCCACTGGGGATTTGCAGCAACAAAATCGCGTATAATCTGAACGCAGCGTTATTCAATTTTATGCAAACGATGAGCGACTACCAATAGGAGTAAAGCAGTGCAGCTCAAGTCATCCGTGTCATGTCAGTTAATGGAGGATATGTTCAATCTGTTACTAGGACAACCAAAGCTAAGAACGCCTTCAAACGATCTCACAGCAAGAGACAAGCGACACACAGCGACAAAGTCTCTGGCTGTTTGAACGGGGAATAAACTTCAGATTATAAACGACTTTGTCGCTGCAAATCGCCAGTGGGCGTTCCCACTAGTGGTTGCCTGAATGACGACATCCACTGATCACGTTAGCTCTACCATCTTCCTATTGGCTGTCGCTTCTGAAAGTTGCTCTTCATTTGCATGAATTTCTCAACTTTGTCGTGTCGCTAGACACGCCCATCCAGTCACCAACAGTTGCAAGTGATCATGTCGCTTTGTCGCTTGTATTGTGAACGAGGGGATATACGTTTGATTACATACGTTTAGATTCTGAAATTATAGCACATATACACCACATCCTAACCAAACGCAATGCGATTCCTGCGATAAGCAATTTGTCTGTCCATACCGAACGTGGAAAAGGGGCGGGACGAGACAATCACAAATCACAGCCAATCAGAACAGTTTTTATTTGTCCACGCACCCTCTCACGCTGCAGCTGAAGAGTGTACATATAGAGAGATGCGTCCTGTTCTCATGATTTCAGTGATGCCTCACCAGACGCTATGCTGTAATTTCAGAATCTAAACGTATGTAATCAAACTTATATAGCCTGTCCTCATCCATGTTTGACAATTAATATTCATGAGGTGCAGAGCTTACATCGAATGAGATCGTTGTGTGGGCGGAGCTGTCAGCAGCGACGTTGCAGAAATAGAAACAGTTTCTAAATTAGAAACGGCCATTGCTCGTCGCGTAGCGCTGTTGCGGCTGGTTAGGACCAAACCCTCTGATTAACATGGAAAAGATACCCTTTATTGAGTCGCGGCGTCTCATCGCGTTTGGTTAGGACACGGTGTTAGGTGTTGAGTCCAATTACACATAATTGCCTTTTTTAAAGTTCTTTGTTAAAACTCTTATTTTAGAATATTTTTGTTCTCCATTTTGTTCTTTTCCAAAAAACAATTACAATATAAACATGTTTGCTATAGCTCTTAGATAAATCAGTGAACAACACTAGAGAACATTCAGGCAGGAATATAGTAATTAATAAATATTACTATGCTTTTATAAATGTAAGACAGTTAGCTCTAAATTATTTTAAGACTTGTAAATTACATGATAATAAATGTACACAAAACAAATAGGCCTACATGTTTTTACTTAAACTAGGAACAGTAATCACTTTTAAACACCATGATCTTATTATTGCTTGGATAGAAAATTCATAATATACATTTCATAATATACAGAATATTTTAGAAAGTGTTTAAGTGTAGATTTAAGTACAAATTTGTTTTACTGCATCTGAATGCACAAATATAAACAGCTTTGCTGTATGGTGTTCTGCGTCAAAATCATAATTTGGATATGAAGTTAGAATAGCAGTTATAGCAGACATCTCATCATCAACAAGCGGTATCATTCATTGCACAGCACAGACATGTTGTGCACAGACATATGATCCTTAGGGTTAGGGCTTTAAATGAGCTTCTGAGCAAGAGCCACTAATAGTTTTTCTTCACTTTTATCTACAGTGCCTCTGAGAGCAGCAGTGTTCGCCATCACATTCATGAGCATTATAACCATCATGACTCGCAAAGCAATCATCGTCTTTGCTCTGCACACCATCAACATCAGGATAGACATCAGGCTAAACGGTGCACAGAGAAAAAGAAATGCCACTCTAAAACTTCTGACATTTCTTCAAACTCCTCTGGGTCTTCCGCTAGTTCCTCATCTTCAGTCTCATTGAGCTCATCCAGTTCTGATTCCTTATCGTCATCCTCATCTTCATCCTCTAATTCCTCTTCTTCCTCTAAATCATATTCTTCCAGTTCTAGCTTTTCCTCTTCCTCTGGTTCATCTTCATCTGGGTCATTTGAAACCAGTCTCGAAAATGTCCCTGCTGCCTCCCAGTCCAGGCAATGTATTCAACGGCCACAGCACACACAGTCATGTATGGATATCCCCAGAGAAAGGAAAGCTTTTGAGGATGATGAAGATGAGGTAGACAGTATGCCATTATTAGAATCTGACGGTCATTTACAGAAATCCACAGGCATGGACAAGAATTTGGCTGGCAAAGAAAAAAGTGGTGGTTCTGCAAGGAAAGCAAAACATTCTCACCAGCAATGTGAAAAGGGTGTTCAAAAGCAACAAAATCGTGTTAAAGGGCGGGTAATGGCTGCAAACATTAGAAAGACCAAGTCTATGGAAGTTCTGTCCAGACAGACAGATCATTCCGGGGTGGGAGCCTTGAATGAGCAAGAGGTGGAGAAAAAGAAAAAAGAGGCCCATACAAACTTTATGAAGGAAAAGATGAAGTTTTCTGCCTTTTTAAATGAAATCACAAGGCAAGTGCTAAGCCCATCAAGACTTACATCCCTTGGGGTAACAAATGTTCACAGGCCATCCAGCTCTGGGCAGACCTCAGGAAAATCTCCAAAGCCTGAAAACAAACAAGACAGGAAATCAAAAAGCACCACAAGCCGACGAGGAAGCGGTGCCAGTTCTGTTACATCGACTGCACATTCCCATATCAGCAAGCACTCCCATTCCAGTAAGCGCTCTCACTCCCATAAGCACTCGCATTGCAGACGGCCCTCACATTCCAGCAAGACTTCCCGCTCACACAAGCGGTCTCATTCTGCAAAGGACTTTGTCATTGAACAACAGCACCAGGCTGTCCCAAAGCTTGACCAGAACAGTGCTACAAGCAATAGCGCTTCCTCAAGAAGTCTTTCATCTGGGACAGAGCAAGTTCACATGAGTCAGAAGAAGAAACACATTACACCCAGTGAACAACATTTTCACTCATCAGCTCATAGACATTCGCATCATGCACGCCTTCCATCACACCACTTTTGCAATGAAGATTCTCATAGTCCACCTTCACGTCCTTGTTCTCCAGAATCAGAAAATGCCCATCATCATTTCCATTCAGAATCTCACCAACAACACACCCATCATGAATCACATCACCATCATTCACCATCATCTCATCGCCACCATGGAACTTTTCGTAGCCCATCTCCACCCCATCATTCTCTTCATTCAGATTCCCATCAACATTCCACTCCTCCATCAAATCATCATCATGGAACTTATCGTAGCCCATCTCCACCCCATCATTCCCTTCATTCAGATTCCCATCAACATTCCCCCCTTCTGTCACATCATCATCGTGGAGGCCACTGCAGCTCATCTCCACACCATCATTCCCTTCATTCAGATTCCCATCAACATTCCACTCCTCCATCACATCATCATCATGGAACTCATCGTAGCCCATCTCCACACCATCATTCCCTTCATTCAGATTCCCATCAACATTCCACTCCTCCATCACATCATCATCATGGAACTCACCGCAGCCCATCTCCAAACCATCACCCAGGGACCCACCATCATCCTTCCCATTCAGATTCATCCCATCACCATCACCATAGAGATCACAACACATCACATCCTCACCACCATTTTACCCATTCAGAAACTTCCCACCCAGAATCTCACCAAAATTTCTCACCACCCCCATCACCCAACCAATGTGAAAAACATGGCATCAGATCTCATCATTCTTCCCACTCAGAAACTCACCATCATCAATCCTGTATAAAACAGTATCATTATCATTCTGACAGTGAATCCTCTCATCCTACACCCAGCCAACACTATCAATTCCATAATGAAAATTCTCACCTTCATCATTCCCATCCAGAATCTTCTCATAATCACTCATTCAACCTTGATTACCACCATCACACTTCACTTTCAGAACAGCAGCACCATCATTTTCATAATAACTCCCACAGTGAAACACGCCAACTCTCTGAGTCTCATGACCCTACACCAGATTATCATTTATCGCAGACTGACACATACCATCATCGTCATCACCATCACAAGTCTGAGAGTTATCCAAAAAGCTATGCTAACACACAAACACCCCATAATAAAGAAATTCACTGTATTTTACACCCAGATTCCCAAGATCACAGCCCATCACATTCCAAAGGACACAGCCACCCTCACCAAACCCATGCAGAATCCCACCACAATTCTGACCCACAGTCCCATCACAAAAATAATTCTGACCACCCAGAGTCTTATCATTGTCACCACCACTCCCATTTTGAACCACGACAACACAATGATCACGAGCCCCTGGAATCTAACCATTTCCACTCAGAATTTCATGATGATCACTGTGTTGAATCTGGTCATCACCATCTTCACAAGCCTCAAGATACACATCATCATTGCCCTTCAGATTTCCATCACCATTTAAATTCAGAATCTAATCTTTCTCACCGCCATTCCCCAAATCAACATTGTGACAATGATGATCCTGATACCCATAGTCAGTTTTCCCATTCAGTTCACCACTCAGATTCTGAATTGAACCACTGTCATTCCCATTTTAAAGAAGAAAATCACAACAACGATCACCCAACCCCTCTTCGTCACTCTCCAGTTGGCCAGCGGTCTACTTCTCCACATTCTAATGAGTCGGATTCATCTGATAGTTCCATTCCTCATGGTGACCCATCCACAGTGAACTTTCAAGGATCATCCTCTTTCCCAAAGGTGGGTATTCAAAATATTATTATTTTAGTATCGAAACGGCAAAGACTTCATTAACAAATTGTATTGTAATTTATTTTGAAATTATTGAACTATATTCTTAAATAAGATTCCACATTAAATCACATTCACTAATAATCACATATTCAGATGTGTGTAGAAAAGGTTTTCACAAAAGAAAAAAATATATAGAATTTAGATTCTACAACAGTTGTTTTTAATCTTGTTTTAATGTTGAAGAAAACGGATTATTGGGTAAATGAGGGTGTAAGCTCCCCTCGGTAACTTCACGGGCTCCGAAATTCTTGATTAACTGGCTTTATTGACCAACCAGATGGATAACCATAGACTCAATAAATGCCGTGAGAACTAATAAGAATAAGACAAATACAACATACAAAGGACTTAAATAAATAAAAAATACATTGCTTTTACATTCTTATAAGATAGAATTGAACTGACTTTACAGTTTCATATAATTATTAAACAGAAATCAAAACAGAATCCAAATGAATCACATGTTTAAAAAATGACAAACTTACTTCATTGGCCGCTTATTACTAAACGAGAACCAATGACCTTATTAATCTTAGATGGGTAGAATTTAACTTAAAATATGAATTTAAAAGGTGAAACATTCCACACTTAATCCTGGTGTGGCAGCCATCTTCTTCCTGCATTGCTCTCACTTCGGCACATTCTTTCATAATAAAAGTCTCTAACCTTTAAATCAGTTTCACAGTAAAAGTTTCAAACAAAACACACAAAATATCATAAACAATAAACTGCATTCAATGTCAGTTATAGAGGGTATGCACATAATTAGCAAAAGACCCGACCATTTCCATCCATAGGTTTTCTGTACAACCTCATCTGTTCATGCAGTCACTCTTATTTGTATAGTTTCTTTATCTTTAGTCAGTACACTAATTAATCCTTATATTCTATGTTTTCTTTGTGTTTGCTTTCATCGTTGCACAGAAAAAGGATTCAGAACTGGAGAGGTTAATGTGAGTTCTGTTGTGCATGTTTTTTCTGTTTGTTTGTTGTAGTTGTGTGTGTATTGGTATCCTTATGCTGGAAACATTTTTAATGTTTCTAAAATATCGGTTATGTTAGAATTCATTCAGGAGAAGCGATTAGTCAGCAGAAGTCTTCAGTATTGCGTAAGTCTGCTATTTACCCTGTTTTAACTGTTGACAAGACTGTTGCCTGTTGTTAGTTAAGATTATTTAACACTTTCTTTCTCTCAACAGGTATTGTTCTGGCTTTTGTTGAAACTAGTAACTTTGTATTAGCACCTATTGTATTATTGCTGCTGTATGACATATCGCTTTATTGCTCCCTGAACTCTCTGTAAGTCACTTTGGATAAAGCGTCTGCTAAATGACTAAATGTAAATGTAAATGTGAAATGTGCAGATTTTTTACAAAGCTCATCGCTCTGAAAAGCGAGGTGTGATATGATTGGCCAGTTAACCAGTGCGTAGTGATTGGTCGAATACTGTAAGCATGTGATGTAAATGTAACCCCTCTTACCATATTTGGAACATCAGGTTCCAAAGCAATTGTACTGACAGGTACGTCCACCTTACTTGCGTATACATTTGGGCGGTCTTAGTCAAATCATACCACAAACTGACATAGATTTGTGGGGGTGTGGTTACACGAGGCATTTCAGGCAGGTCTGGGTGAGCATTCGCTTTTAGATAGAATGCATCTTTTGTCCCGACACTTTAATTTTGGCAACTTTACGTGTCTAATACATGCATGGGCAAATTTTAACACATCAAAGACACAGAAAAACGCGTATTCTCGCCATATGACCCCTTTAAACAATTGTCTGCCAGATAATATCCATAAAAGCTGGTATAGTGTTAAATATGTTTATAAATATGGTCGACTTAATAGATATCTTTTCGTCTCACTACCGCTCCTGTCTAGGATGCTACAGGAACAGAATGAGGTTCTCCACCATAGCTTGCTGAAGACCACTATGAAAATGGAATGTATGGGAGCTGAGTTCAAAACTGGCCATCAGCTCCTTGAATATGAGTTACAAAGAACACGCATAGAACTTACCAGCTTAATGGACCGGTTTACTAGGTAAAGCATTAGATCAGATTTATTATGTTTTAACTTGAACTAGACTGTACCATGTATCATAATACATGTGCCATATAATACAGTACAATTTAAATTATTAACTGATGAATTTTCATTATTTGTAGCATCATTTGGATTAAGGAAATTAAGGATTTCCTTATGTTAGGGAGCCCCTCAATGACATTGAATTTTATACCAATAAATAATTTTGTTGGTGGGAACAATAAAAAAAACTGCTTCAGCTTCTGACAGATGAATTTTCTGATTTATTTTACTGACAAAACAAAACATTTGTTCCTTCAGTTTGTCACATACAGTAACAAGCACAAATGTGTCATTTATAAGTGTCATACATATGTGTCATTTAAAAGTGCTCCAACATTAAATATTCAGATGAACTCAAATAGATATATAAACAGATTTTTACATTATGTGGCCTTTGTTTCTATTTCAACAGACTTCAAGATAACTGCTCCTGCACGCAACAAACCAACCATCTTCTGGAGAACAAATTGCATTGTGTGGTAACGTTCAGAAAGGCTGCATTGTTTTTTAGTAGTTTTATCCTAAATAATTGATCCCATTTATTTTACAGGTCATTTTTAGCACATTTGAGCAAAAAGTTTCAGTCAAAGAAGACAAAGCTCATACATTGATTTACATAAGTAAGATTTTTTTTCTTTCAAATTTTATTATTGTTGTTAATTCAGGCACAAAGTATGGATGGAGAGCGTGAAAGACTGAACCAGCGACTCTCAGAGCTTACAGAACAGCTGTCTGCTGCAAAGACAACCATCCAAAGTCTAGAGACTATTAATGTGAGATATTTTTCTTTTAAACTAAATGAAAACCATGCTGTTATCATTGCAATTGAACCCACATTTACTGTGCTCTTGGATTTTGATTGTTCATGATTTCACAGATTGTTGTTCATGAGGATCAGATTGTTTATTGCTTAATTCAGTGCTGTTGCTCCATACCAGGTGACTTCAATGCTACAGGATGCCCTGGTGAAACATTTGAAGTCTGATGCTCCTATAACTCCACTACCAGCTGCACACCCACCTGCTCAATTCATGGATAATGACCATTATGAAAAAATCTCAATGACAGCGGATGACCAAACATTGGGCACACTTCCAGAGGAGGAGGAATCTGATTGGTCAGAAATGGGGGAGGAAGCACAGAACAATTTACCGAGGGGCTCACATGGAATTCATGAAAATGCATCTTACATGCAGTGGGAGCAGAGGCAAAGCTGCTGGGAGGGGACCCATCAGTATGAGAAGGGGAATGGTGACACAGATAGTGAATCTGGTGGCGAGGACAACAAAGATCACAATCCTTCACATCCCCTGCGGATACCACATCTCAAGTTTACTGTTCACCCCGAAACCCTACCAGTTCCTGTTGCAGACGTCAGCCTAGCCCGCTTTAAGCAGAGCCCAGATGGCCCAGCTTCGGAGGTCTACCAGATTGTAGATGTGTGTAATCTAGGCTCCCCCATTCGCGTCCTTTCTGCTAGTCTAGAAGAGATTCATTCGATAGGATTACTAAAGCAGCAGCATCAAGAAGATCATCATGGTCAGCTGAGGAGCAATAAATCCTTGATGGACCTCCACCAATCACAAGTTAGTACCAGACATGCCTCATATGAGGATAACATTGTTTGTAATTGGAAAGATGCCAATAGCCAGAGTTCTGGAGAAGATGTTAATGGTGTGGTAGGTCTGGAGTCTGCGCAAAAAATGCTGAACCGCTTTATTCATTATGGAGAGAGTACACACTTGTGATACGAGCATATGGGGTTGTGAAACACTGGGGTTATGAAGCTGTTTAAGGTGAAAAATAATGCAATGTAAGCTAGACAGCTTTGCTGTCGCAGAACATACAGGACTAATGTATTATTTCAAGCAAAATTGATTCTAATGTAGATGCTAATTATTAATGATTACCAAGGTTGAGCAGTAATGTCTGACCTTGCTTTTTTATGTATAACCATAACAAAAAACAGTATGTAGGTTGCTTCATTTAAGGTCATAAAAACAATGTATATACGTATATAGCCGCGGAAAGATTTAAAAGACCATTTCAGAGACCCTTTATCTGATTTGAAAGTTTACTATTTATAGGTATGTGTTTTGGTAAAATGATCATTTTGTTTCATTCATTAGACGTTGATTTGAAATTAAAATTTGGAGTGGTCTCTTAATTTATTCCGCAGCTGTATATTTTACATACTGTATATATTATAAAAAAAATAATAAGATCCTTCTCCAGCACCGCAGGGAGATCTGCTTTAATCTGTTCCAGAATAACAGCAAATATGACAATGTTTTTGACATATTTGCTTTCAGAAAACTCTAGTCAGACATTCAGACATATAGTTTGGAATAGATAGATGAAATTCATGAATCAATTTAGGATAGAAATAACTGAAGCTTGAATAAACTCATATTTATTCAACATTTAGTGTTATAATATTTTATTGCTTCACTAAGTGTATGTGCTAATCTATTGGCAGTTGTTATACTCTGAATTCTAAAGCTTTATGCAGCATGCATGATAGTACGAAGGCAGTAATAAGGAGATATAAATATGTAATGCAAATTTTAGATAAAGAAGAGATAGTGGGAAACTACTGGAGGGGAAAATTTATGTAGAACTACTTACAAAAAACTTTAAGTACTGCCAAATCTTTTGTCTTGTAAAAGTAACAAAGACAACAAAAAGTTATTTATGTATGACACATTAAGACTTGTATATATAATCTAATTTGTGTTTAATGTTAAATGTTAGGATGTCAGCTCCCGTAGGATGGCAACCTGTGTAAAATGTAATGCTATGTTGTAGTTATAAATAAATAATAGAACAATTCTAAACACTGAGAAAAGTAAACAATATGGAATAGTTTCCTGGTGTTGCAGTATGTTTAATTGAATAAAATGGTACACTAGCATTTATTACCTGCATAATGCCTCTTATAATACATGTATTACCTGTTGGACTGTATTAATTTTGATGTTAATATAAATAAATGTAAAGGTCAAATAAACATATTTCTCATCTCCTTGACATTAAATAAAAGTACAACAAACCAATTTCAGTCATTTTTAATTTACCAAGTACTATTTTATCAAATGATTTAAATCTATCTTGGAAACACACACAGGTAGCACATTCTCTGAATAAGGACATGTTGCCTTTTCAATTTTCTATTAATTCTAATTTCTAATTAATTCATTTAACAATGTAATTTAACAAAGTCACATGCATATATATTCTTGGTTGCTACAGCCAACAAACTGGAGCCCAAGTTTCTGAAAAGATGTTCTCTTATCGATCACATAATAGAATAATTAACATTCAACCTCAGCAGTGACAACTGACACTTGGAAAAAAAAGAACTTCCTTTGGGTTCCAATTCATTTTAAAGGGCCGCTAATCCAGGTATTTTCTGCAATGTAAAAATAGTCAGTGGTATCCCCAGAATGTCTCTGTAAAGTTTCAGCTCAAAATAAACCACATATCTTTCATTACAATATGTTGAACATGGCCATTTGTGGCTGCAATGGAAAACGTGCCGTTTTCGTGTGTCTCTTTAAATGCAAATGAGCGTCTGCTCCCCTACCCGTATGCAAAATAGGAGGTAGAGCACTTACAGATGTGCTTTGGATGACATCAAGACAAGCAATATGGCGGAAAGTGCAATTACGTCTGTAAAGCCCTGTCCAACCAAAAACATACACTAACTGCAATAAAAATCACCTTAATGCCTTGTTCATAAATATGAATTAAATGGAAAAGACAACATAGTTAGAACAACATATGCTGACCATTTCGCAAACAGCTGGTACTGATCCACTCTTGAGAATCCATTTTTAGGCGAAACCCATACGTTGACTCGCTGCGACCCCGGGAGCCGGAGATACATTTGGCGGAAGGCAACTGGCCGGAGCCTGGTCTTCCGGGCATTCCCAACCAACAAGCCGGATTCGCAGCGCCTCGAGCAAGGGCTCGTTGGAAAGGTCACGGCCGGGCCTTTCGAACGAGCCTGGGCTCCAGCCGCTGGGCCACCGGGTCCCGGAGCTTCGATTTTTCAACCTTTCCCGTTACCGGGAGCTCTAGCTCCCGACCTAGGGGTCGCATCGACTTGCGGTCGGCTTCGTTCGAAAGCCTGGCGGAGACCTTTCCAACATTTCTTTAAGTCTTTCCGGACCAGAGATACGGAAAGACTTTATGTTCCATTTTACATCCAACAACAGCACACCTTTGTTGTTTCTTAGGCATTTTTGTTGCTGGCTACATCTGCTCTTGCCTAAAAATGGCTGACAGCATGTCTCTGGCGGAAGGTGGAACTACGCACTCAAAAGGCAGAGTCTGTGAGCGGTCATGGGCGGGCGTAAATCAATGTGACATCACATTGATAGGGGATCGCCAACACCTGTTTTGTGTCACCGCTGTGGTTTAAAGGAGATTACAAAAAGAAGAATAGACGGATTTGTATAATTACAGGGTGTTTCTGCACACACGCTGGTGACTCAATTTCTGGGAGAAAAACATTTAAAAGTGCATTTTCTGGGATAGCGGCCCTTTAATACAAGTGGTATTTATGTCCTATAAAGTTTTCTGGTCGAAATAAACCAATTCTTCACTGTGCTTTGAACCATTTTGCCTGATGGTGGAAAAGCACATCTATAGACCCATTTTGAGCAGAAGTCACGATTACGTCACGGCCTTAGCTGGAGGCAAAGCAAGGGGAAAACTCGAGGCAGCCAATACAAATAAGCACAGAGTCGTCTACATAAGAAGTTTAAAATATCATCTTGCTGTGTTTTTGAGTGCCAGAATCTACAGAGTGAAGGCTCTAATCTGACATTTTAACACATACCATTGCCATAAAAAATGACGACAATTGTAGTTAAACACAATTAAACTAGCGGACTTTACAGAAACGATCACCAAAGATGCTTACATTTACAGCGCACACATCAGTAGAGAATCGTGACGTTTGAGCCTTGGCCCTCTGCGCACACGCACCACCCCGCACAAGGTATTTTACCTTACTGTGCTTTCCTATAGAAGTGAGAATACATCATTATACCATCACACTTACCACATGATACATGATACACATGATATTTGCAATGCTACTTCAGACTTGAAACGCAACAAGCTGAACACAGCAAGAGAGTTATCACCAAAATAACATGCAGTACAAATACAAATCATTATTACACATGTGCATTATGATCGGCGTGTCATGTGTATGTGCTCTTCAACAGAATAATGGACCACATGACAGACACTGCCTCCCAGTCTGATCATAAAACCAACACAGACTAACGTACACAATGCCAGTTTAAAAAAACGACACCTCATGAGAGCGCTCTCAGCAAAGAAAACTGGTACTACACTAGCAGACAGTAAACAGAGATTCACCAGCAAATAAATTATGATTATAATAAATCTTATTATTAAACTGGTTACGTTATAGTGAACTAAATGTATGGAATTGACCGTTGTAAATTTACCATTTATCTGATATAATGTCACTGTTATGCATAATAACAGCAAATATGCATGCACAATATGTTAAATTTAAGACTGACCACAGTCAAAATCACTTGTCTCAAATAAAGCTAACATTAAGCAACATAAACAAATGTGCACATCAGCAACCAGAATGAATTGAGGCACGGCGGCCTTATAAATCATTCATAAATTACAATTTGATGATCAAATTACTTGATAACAAAGTCTTCATTCTGTTGTTTTGAACAACGTTTATCAGCTTTTCTCTTTTTTTTTGAGACTTGATAACATAGTTCATCCACATGTTGTTTTGAATGATGTTTTCCGCATTTCTTCTTCTTTTGCAGTTTTTTGGCGGTGTGCGAACCAACTTCGTGTGCTTCTTCCGCTTTACGAGACTGTTGGTGATCAACCCCCCAGATGGCAGAAAGTTAGCCCCTCCCATTGATTTACTGTACTGTCAGCCACGATATGCTACTAGAAGGCGCCCCAACACCGTGTAAGCACACATTTGACTTCTTGCAGCATGCGCAGGCTGCGCAGACAGCGTATGACAACGCAGAACTGCGACTGCTCCGTGATCTTGAATTACTCTCATGAGACTTGGAAATCTCACATGGATAGAGTTCGCATTGATCCAGGAAGTCAAATATACATATCTAATAGGGAAAATCGGCGGACTTTTATTGAAAATAGTATTTTTAAGTTTTTAAATATAAATTTACGATAGTTTAGGTCATCACAGAGGGCCCTGAGGGTTTGCTACTGGCACACATTATATCACTTAATAAACACTCTTTCGTTGGTATGGATTATAGTTTGGGTATGTGTCTAAAAACTTCTCATGTATCCCCACCTAATCAGGACCTGGGTAACAAGTGAAGTTATTTTTCACTTAACGTTTAGCGCATATACAAGCTAACTTTGTTAGTTGTACAACTAGTTAGCCAACCACTGGATATTAAACATGAAGAAAACTGTTTGTCGTCGCTGTTTCTACAGTATTCATAAGTGTATAAGTATGAACCTGGGAGAGGGAACAGTGAGAAAGCTCATGTTATGTGTCAGGTGTGTGTTCAAGCTGCATTTGCAAATGTTTGCTACTGTTAGTACATATATGCTTATGGTACCGTGACAACCCTATAGTCAAGACAAACTGAGAGATAATAACATTACATCCTTAGATCTTACAATACTATACCTTATGAAATATCACGATACCAAGTAGTATTGTGATGCTGTGTCATGTTCATAATTAAAATCTACAAAATAGACCAAAACCATGTTGTATTGTAAACTGTATTATACTGCACACTACAATATTTGTAGTATTAACTGTAGTAATTGGTTAAGTTTAAGCAAATACTGTACTGAAGATTAAAAACTCTAAAGTCTAGTAATTTTAGCAACGTTTACTGTAGTAACTACTAAAGAACTTTTTTTAAACATGGGAACAAATTCAATCAATGTGCGACAAATTGCATTTATAGCAATGCTCATAAAGGAAAATGTTAGGATTACTTTACTTGTGACTAAAACGGCCAGTAGGTGGTGGCACTTTTTGTGTGTGTCAGTGAATCATTCAACCAACTCATTCAAAACAGCTGATTCATTCAAGAACGAAGCAAGTGTCTTGATGAATGACTCGCTGAATCATTATCTCGTCCGAGACGTTCAAAACCCGGATTCATTTAGGAGAGAAGTGTTCAAATGAACGTTAATGCGCATATGCAACAGTTACGGCACTACGAAACTACCGTTTAAAAAACAGAGGGGCATCGCAGGAATTTTGAAGCTTTAGCATCGCGATGCTACCATAGCACCGGTACCCTACTTGACTATACATGCTTGGCTTCTTTCTCTATGTAGTATGTGTGGATGTCAGACCATTTTAACTGGAGGTAACGTTAACGTAATCCTGACAGATCATCCATCCATTGAGTGAGCGTGTACAGGTCGGCCAATCTGGTTCCTTCCATTAAAGGACTCATCGGATGAGCACTTTCAACAAGTTGGTATGATTTATTAGGGTCTTCATGAAATGTCTGGAACATATCGTCGCTGTCGGGCGGAAACCTCCTATGTCCAAATTTGGTCAATTTCGTATTTTTTCACAAATAGATGCTATTGGTCAGTCCCCATGTGGGTCTGTTATTTTTACAAGTTATTAACCAATCTAAAGTGTTAAAAATAGCTTGAGAGCAAATCTCTTAACTCTATTGGACACTTCAACTGTCTGAGAAGTCTCGTAACTCCACCTCTTCTTCACTCCGCGAGAGCTTCTCGGCATTGCGTCTCCTGATTGAAAGTTTTTTAGACAATAACGAGTGAAAATAATTAGGTTAGATACATTTGAGTAGGCCTGTTTTGTTAAAAATCGATAGCTGTAATGCTTCGGTGCAGAAGGAAGCTTCCGAGCAGATTCGGCTAATTTCCACCTATTAGACAGCCTAGTCAGCTCATCGTTTTTCGTATTACATCACTTATAGTTCTTAAACCTTTAAAATAGAGTTTAGGAAGATGTATGTAACCACTAGGGGTGGGAATCGCAGGGTACCTCCCGATACGATTCGATACGCGATACAGGGCTCACGATACCGATAATATCACAATGCGCCGATTCTGCAATAATCGATATATCGCTTGGCAATTCTATAACAATACATCACGACATCTGTAAATGAAGGGAAAAAATTATCTATTAGATGAACCTTTTTAGTGTGTTGCGACTCTCTGTCTTTAGGTTTGTTTATTATTGCGCTTGTCTTTGCACTGCGAGTCTCTGGTGACTCCACACGCGTCTCTCAAATGGGGGTTTGCAGCATGTCACGTCAAAGCGCTCACGCTATGAGGATCATCGCGCATTTCAACGCAAGTTTCGCCTCGGGTCGCCTAAAGTTGAACTTTATAAAAACTATTAAAGCTTTACAAAATAATCTGACTTCAGAAATACGTGAGAATGAGCTTTTTTAATATGCACGCGCAGATACCTGCACCCCTGCACGAGCACTGCGGGTGAGAGAGAAAGCGCCGGACTGGAGCGAATCACGAAACTACAGACTGAAAGAAGGTCAAAAGAGTATTCCCAACTTGCAGAGCGCCGAGTTAACCATGCCTACTTATTTACATGCACTAGGAAATCCAAAGTGCGCCCAAACTTTTGATTTAAAAGAAGCTAGCGCATCTCTAAATTGTTGTTGGTCCGCCATTATGCTCGTATTTCTTCTCCGCTGTGAATTACAATTTCCGTTCATATGACCATCCGTAATCTGGGAGCATCACCACAAGAAATATGTGGGTACTGCCGTTCTGTTAAAAACAGTGTAGGTGTGAATTTAGATCTGAAGTATTTGAAAAAAAATCGATACTTTGTGCCAGAGTATCGATAACGTCTCGCGGGCTGAAAAGTCGCGATAAATTGCCATATCGATTTTTTTCCCCACCCCTAGTAACCACAGTCGTTAGCTTTGGTTAACGATTGAAGCCTTTTCTCTTGTCAAGAGGCTCAACGCGACCGCCGACTTTATTTGCGTGCAGATTAATTTCCGCCTATATTAGACAGCCTGTTTAACGTTTTATTTTGGTATTGCATCACTCATAGCTCTAACGTTTAAAATAGAGTTTAGGAAGATATAAGTAACCACAATCATTAGCTTTCATTAGCTCTTAAAGCCTCGTCTCTTGTGAAAAGGCTCAACGCGACCGCAGACTTTGGTGTCTGTACCATTCTTATCAATGACAGTGTAATCTCGTATCTCCCTGCTCCCAAATCATAAACCTTGTATCTCCGATTAAACATGGTTTTGGGGAAATGTTGTGTTAATGTTGGTACACAAAAGTATATGATAGCAATATAAGGTATAATACCAACTTTAACGATACAATGTTTAATAACTCAAAAAATATGCAGTTTTTTAATTTTCTGAAAAATAATGGTTTTGGAGATGAGAGGATTCCGCCCGACAGCGACGATATTTTGCTCAAAAACACTCAATGGCTGTGTAAACAAAACCCTTTTTGCCTCGTCAAAAACAGCGATGCTCACAGCAACCCGTTTTGGTGCATGTCTCTTTAAATGATAATGAGCCCACCCCCCTTCCATCCGGCATGTCAACACAACACACGTGTAGTACTGCCATGGCAATGGTTTAGATAAATTATGTTTCCTGAACTCCTCTGCGGTTAGATTTGTTTTAAACGTCTCAAATCATTCGTCCGGAGACTAAAAAATCCATCACAGCAAACAGCGCATCCTAATGCGCTCACGTTGTGCTTGTGTGCTTTCCTAAGATCCAGGGAATGCGCACCTGCAGATCTCAGCGGAATTATGTGGATTTTAGAGCTGGTCGTTGACAAGTTATAACGTTACACTCAAAACATGAAAGCATGACTAGTATGCTGTGACTGATTTTTCAGCCTAAGGACAAATGATTTGAGACGTTTAAAATGAAACTACCCGCAGTGTTCGCCCCTGTTCATTAGCAAAACAAACAGCTTGCCGCAGCTGAACATATTAACGCACATAATGTATTAACATACAGGTACATACAGCAAAACTCCAAGTGCCCATTTGCCAAATAACATATAGAGTATAACATAGTAAATATAGAGTAAGTTTAACACTGGCTTTGAATGTTCTATTTAGCCCGTGACTGACTTAGCTCCCTTCGCTATCATATGCTAACGTTATCCTCCTATATATACGGTACATGTACGTAAATTCAGACTGTATAAATATTACTTTCTGTACATTGGCAGCTTTGTCTCGTTCAGTTGGTCTCGATCCCTCTTGAGGAACAACTTTGAAGCTAATCCTGCTTGTACTGTCCCAGGTTGATAAAGCACTCCGGCTTGAAGTGATTCACGCAAACATGCAGGTTTTTACTTATGGTTTCTGAGGGATTTCCACTAAAAATAAAATAAATCCACTCCTGTCTCTTCCGAGGTTAGGACTCTGTACAGCGACTACATTGCATGTTGTCCACGAACTTTAGCAATGGCATCACGTACACCGCTGTCACTTGTGAAAACAACAATGGCGGAGTGCCGTGGGTGGAATTGTGTAGATTAAGGGGGGTAATATTATAATAAGATCCGGCTTTTACGGCACAACAGGAGTGAAATCTGAACGGCTAGATTTCTCACATGCTTGCAGGGAAAGGCTCATCAAAACAAACTTACTGGGATCTTGTTTTTCACGTTTTCTGGGTTGTTAGGTGCACCTGGGACCTGATTATAGCATTTAAACACAGAAAAATTTGGATTATCCGATGACTCCTTTAAAGTTTACTTTTCAACAACAGTCACAGTTGGTCACTGTGACTGACCTTACATTTTCAAATTAAATCGGATTCTCTCCAGTCATTGTCAAAAAACAAGCTACCAAAACATGCTCGCTAGCTTTAGTAAAGCGGCCAGGGGAATCTTTCTGCCTCCACCTATGCTCCGCCCACGAAAACGCGTCACAATATTTACTAACAAAAAGAGGGTCTATAGTGAGCTGCCTACAATATTTTCCATCAAATTTTAAGTAAACTTGCCATCCATGTTTTTGCAGTTCCACCCATAATGGCTTTTGGTAATTACTTCAATCAACCACAAAAATCGAAAATCTTTGTGACCCACTCAATGACCTCGTTTACATGGCCATCAGTAATCAAATTATTTGCCTTATTCTGAGTAAGCTAATATTACGATTAAGGTGTTGTCAGGTCTTGGGTCTGATCACCTGCTTGTTTTGTCTGTTTCGTCTGTGTTTTGGTTTTTGTTGAACACATGGGGTGTTGTGACAGCCACCCATGTGTTCCGCGTATGTGTGCCCCGCCCCCTCGTTACTCTTATTACCTCACACCGGGTTTCACTTTTGCTAATCCTTCCACACCTGTTCCCTATTCCGCTATCACTCTCTCTGTACTATTTAAACCTCCGCTTGTTTCTGTCTTGTGTCAGTCCGTTAGCATTTCTAGCGCAGTGACGTCTAGTCTGTCTTGTCTTGCTCTCCAGTCACGAGAAGTCTTGTCCTGTTTAGGCTCCAGAGCTACTGGTGTTCTCCTTACCCTCTACCCGCAGATCGCTGCCTCGACGGCCACGACTCCCGGTGTTCCTCGTCTGTTCGGGGATTGCTCTTCTCACCTCAGAACTCCTGGCATTGCTGCTGCTTCTCTCGCCTCAGCAGGATCGCAGCCACCTTCCTTCCCGTGGCGCGTGTGCACCGCTCGCATCGGGCGGATGCAACGTCTCTCAGAGAGAATTATTCTCGGAGGCGTGAACTTCTCTCATTTGGATTTTTGCTTTGAGGATTACTCTCTCGTTTGGTTTTTCGCTTTGTGGATTACTCTCTCATTTTGTTTTTTTGCTTTGTGGATTACTCTCTCATTTGGATTTTTGTTGCTTTGTGGATTACTCTTTTATTTAGATTTTTTGCCTTGTGGATTACCCTTTCATTTGGATTTTTCGTTTGCCTTACGGACTACGCTTTCGGGCCCTCAGTTCGCTGTGGGCCGTCTTGTTCCCTGACTCACCCTGTTAGGCCATTGCCTTTTTTGAACAATCACCCTCTCCCCCCTGGCCGAGCGCTCGAGCCCTATCGAACTCTGTTCTCCCTGCCTGGTATTACTGTTTGAACTCTGCTGTTTTGTGCTGTGAATAAATTCTGCATTTGATCCCTGCATCTGACTCCTGAGTGTATCTTTGCCGTGACAGAACGGACTGACCAAGGATGGAGTCAGCAGGGGCAGATACTCTCCGTACGGCGCTCGACCACGCCATCGCCGACGAATTGGCAGCCCTGGAGATGCCAGGCAGCCTTGAGTCCCTTATCAACCTTGCCCTCTGGGTAGAGAGCCGCCTCGCTCTCCGCCATCAGCGTCGTCTCACCAGCTCCTCCTGGCGCTCCCAGCCCTCGCTGACCACCGAGGGACCTTCTGCAACCACCTCAGTCTCGGAGCCCATGCAGCTGGGGCGTCTGCGTCTTACCCCTCAACAGAAGCAGCAACGTCTCGTCCAGGGTCTCTGCTTATATTGTGGAAAGCTAGGTCACTTTGCCCTTCAGTGTCCGTCAAAAGCCAACGCCCACCAGTAATGCGGGGAGTCCTGGTGGGTGTCATTCCTTGTTCAACCTCTCCGTCTAGTCGTCCCCAGCTGCCTTTCCGGCTATTGTTCAAGGGGGTCATGCACTCCGGTCACGCCCTACTTGATGCCACTACAGCCCGAGAGTGGGGGATTCCAGTCATCCCCATCGCTGAACCCATCGCGGGCAGCCTCCTTTCGACTATTACTCACGTCACCCCTTGTGTAAGTCTTTCTTTGTCTGGGAACCACTGTGAAAGTATTGTGCTGTACATCATCGAGTCCCCTGCGAACCCGTTAGTTCTGGGGCATCCTTGGCTTGTACAGCACAATCCTCACGTGGATTGGAAGACTAACTCTGTTTTAGCCTGGAGCCCGTCCTGTCATGTGACCTGTCTGGGTCCGGCCTCTTCTCCTTTCTCTGTGTCTTGTGTTCCGCAGGTGCAGGCCTCTGACCTTGCCGGTGTCCCGGTGGAGTACCACGATCTCAGCACGGTGTTCAGCAAGTCCCGGGCCACCTCTCTTCCACAGCATCGCCCCTACGACTGTGCCATAGACCTCCTCGTGGGCACTTCTCTGCCCAAGAGTCGTCTATACTCCCTGTCCGGTCCTGAGAGAGAGGCCATGGACAAGTATATCCAGGAGTCCCTCCTGGCGGGACTCATTCATCACTCCTCTTCCCCTGCCGGTGCGGGGTTCTTCTTCGTTCAGAAGAGGGACGGCTCCCTACGACCCTGTATTGATTATCGAGGTTTGAATGACATCACTGTTAAGAACAGGTACCCCCTACCTCTCATGTCTTCTGCCTTTGAACTCTTGCAGGGAGCCCGAGTCTTCACTAAATTAGATCTCCGCAACGCTAATCATCTCGTCCGCATACGAGAGGGGGACGAGTGGAAGACGGCATTTAACACACCCACGGGACACTTCGAGTATCTGGTTCTTCCTTTTGGTCTAACTAATGCTCCAGCCGTCTTCCAGGACCTTGTCAATAGCGTTCTGGGTGACATGATTAATAGATTTGTCTTTGTGTACTTGGACGACATATTAATTTTTTCCTCCTCTCTCCAGGTGTACGCCCAGCATGTTAGGCAGGTCCTCCAACGTCTACTCGAGAACCAGTTGTTCGTTAAGGCGGAGATGTGCGAATTCCATGCCGAGTCTGTTACGTTCCTTGGCCATATCATTTCTTCGCAAGGCATCAAAGCAGACCCTGCCAAGATAAGAGCTGTCACCGAATGGCCCATCCCCGACTCTCGCAAAGCACTGCAGTGCTTCCTGGGTTTCGCCAACTTTTATCAGCGATTCATCAGGAACTTCGGCCAAACAGCCGCACCTCTCACCGCGTTGACCTCCACTAAAGTACCCTTCAGGTGGAATCGAGATGCTCAGGCAGCCTTTGACACCCTCAAGTCCCATTTTGTCACTGCACCTGTTTTGTCTGTTCCAGATCCTGCGCTCCAATTTGTTGTTGAGGTCGACGCATCAGCTGTCGGGGTCGGTGCAGTTCTATCCCAGCGGTACCCTCGTGATGGGAAGGTGCATCCGTGCGCTTTCTTCTCTCACCGCCTCAGCCCTGCAAGAACGCAACTATGACATCGGTAACCGAGAGTTGTTAGCGGTGAGATTGGCTCTGGGTGAGTGGCGTCACTGGTTGGAGGGAGCAGCGCAGCCCTTCTTGGTCTGGACGGACCACAAGAATCTGGAATATATCCCTTCGGCCAAGAGGTTGACCTCGTGCCAGGCCCACTGGGCACTCTTCTTTGGCTGTTTTAACTTCACCCTCTCGTACCGGCCGGGGTCCAAGAACCTCAAGCCTGACACCCTGTCTCGCCAGTTCGAGACCACTGGGGGGGAGCCCACGGCCGAGGCCATCCTACCTAAAGGGGTGGTGGTCGGAGCTCTCTCCTGGGGTATCGAGTGGCAGGTGGCAGAGGCCGGTCGAGGGGTGCAAGTGCCAGCAGAATGCCCAGAGGGTCGGTTGTCGGTGCCGGTTGTAGGTGCCGGTTGCGCTGCGATCTGATGTCCTTCGGTGGGGTCATTCATCCAGATTGGTCTGCCATCCAGGTACCCAGGGAATGACCCAGGTTTTTGGTGGCCGTCTTGGGCCGCCGATGTCAGACAGTTCGTGTTGGCCTGCCCGACGTGCGCTCAATGCAAGTCGTCCAACCGCCCTCCCGCTGGTCTGCTTTGTCCTCTGCCCATCCCCTCCTGCCCCTGGTCCCACATAGCCCTTGATTTTGTCACAGGACTTCCCCTGTCTAATGGTAACTCCGTGGTGCTCACAGTGGTGGATCGCTTCTCCAAGGTGGTTCACTTCATTCCCCTGCCCAAGCTCCCCTCTGCCCGGGAGACCGCTCAACTGATGGTGGACCACGTCAAGCGTGATTTAAAACACTTGCTTTGACGCGTTCAATGAAGATAGACAGCTTCTAAACTGTGGGACGCAGCAAAACGCAACGCGAGGTCCAGTCTGGTGTAAACAGTCATGGGCTGAAGGCTGCGTCCGTGAATCTCTGTCAGACAGCGCATCCATGTTAAGTTCTCTTTCGAGCTTGAATGGATAAAACCAAACAAGATTATGTCAGAAAGCCCGTTTTGTCTAGCATTTTCTTAAGCAAAACTTCAAAGTGTAAAATAAAATCTTAAATGAATGCAAAGAGTTGTGAAAATGGGAGTGCGGTGACGGTCAGATCTGAGTACTGAGACACGTATTTAAACATGCTGCTGTGACTCCTGTCACTAATGTTAATCAAAGAACAAAATAAAAGAAGAAATCAATGTGATTTTGTAGCTTTAATGAGAACTCTTCTGCATTTAATTTATAATTTAGCATTAAAGACTGTAAAGTGTTTGAGAACTTCCTTCAATTTCTGTATATTTCATGATAGCTCTCAATTATATTGTTGAATGGCTATAATTAATGTTAAAATAATCAATTTAATAGAGACATCAGTTACAGTACTAATATCAAAATGTTTTCTTTCATTCATAAAATGACGCTGTTAAAGAAATATGTTGTTTCTACATCAATTTGAAGATTAAATGTGAAATTATTCAAATGTAAAAGTATATTTTAAAATATTATTGTTATGTGTGATTAATCGTGATTAATCACAGAAAATGTGTGATTAATCTGATTAATTTTTTTAATCGATTAACAGCACTACTTTATATTTAAGTCTTGTGTTAACCCCTTACCTGCTGTCTGGCGTCTGGGACTGTCTTCGTGTCCAACGTGTGACAGTATGATGGTTGGTCAATGTAGTGTTTGTCCCGCCTCTCCTCCACTGACAGCTGTGCAAAACAGGACAGTGACGAGCTCTGCGTTTTACCCAAAGTTAAAGAGTAAAAACTGAAAAAAGACAGGGCAAAAGAACTCGTGAAATATCATTATGATACACAGTGCATCAAAATGCAGTGTCATCAGTTTGTCTAAAAGAATACTGAACGTTTGAATTATTTACACGTGGTAAGGAGCAGGTGTAAATTTCTTTCGTACCAACTAACATTTTGAAAATACAAACATTTTCATGAATCCGACAATTTATGTCAGAACAACTTTCCGAACGATTTACACAAAAATTCGTTCTGCCCGTGTTTCATGAATGAGGCTATATTTTTGCCATACTTCTCAGAAGCTGGCTATCATAACCCTTGCAATTGCTTCCTTGTTGTTCATCGTCTTTATCCTTAACTTCTGTAATGCAGTGAAAGGATGCTTGCTTTGCTGAGCAGACAGTGGCCTTGTTTCCTATTGGAGAGGGCAGTTGTAATAGGATAGGTTAGGATT
Source organism: Triplophysa rosa (assembly GCF_024868665.1). Taxonomy (NCBI): domain Eukaryota; kingdom Metazoa; phylum Chordata; class Actinopteri; order Cypriniformes; family Nemacheilidae; genus Triplophysa; species Triplophysa rosa. Next base: position 8,797,519 of record NC_079891.1, read on the forward strand.
ACAGGTAAGACATCCAAGACCTCTAACTTTGGCCAAATCCAGTGTGTCTCACCTAACCACGGACATGGAGGTACAAGGGCACCATTCTCACCATTGAGTGGCCATCTGACTTTTATCATCTCAGCGGGAATCCCCATTCAAACAACTGGACTGACCTTTGCTAACGGATTTAGTGACCGCAAAATAAAACACAATAAAGACTGCGTTGTTTGGATGACATCGTTTTGATCTCATATTCACACAAGCAAATCGACGGACTGCACAACGTTATTTCCTTTGTCACAGAACATCTGAAGCTCTGACAGTTTCAATTTCTTTACAAGCAGCCTCAATCTCAAGACATCTTTTACAGTCTGATCACATTTGAAAGCCTTTGAGTTCTTCTTTTCCTCACTTTCAGAGGATACTTTACCTCAACTGTCCTTCAAAATATTTTTTCAACATGGTCGTGGGTAAGATGAAGTTAACTTCCCAGAAAAGGGTTAAGCTGGTCCAAGGTTTGGGGTTGCTGTCATGGCTGGCAACACTGGGTGGAGCAATTACCTTCACTTTAGGATGCTTCCTAAAGACTGAGCTTCGAAGAAGAGGCGAGGTATTCATTCACATTTACCTAAATCATTAGCATAAAATCTATATTAACAAATGTAATAAATGTTTTAAAAGGGGCTTTTATAATTTTGTAGAACTATCTTGCAGGGATTAACCTATGTGAATATAAATATTATCTATGTAGGTCATAATAAGCTTAAGGAATTGTTCTTTGGAACTGAGCTCCTTAACATTCTAGATGTGTCATCATCAACCTTCTGAATAAATGCTGCTTTCCTGTAGCTAGTTTGTAGTGCATTGGGTTAGAAATGCAAAGGTTGTGAATTCATTCCCAGGAAACGTGCACACTGATAAAAGACATGTATAGACTAAATATACTCTGAGTGCTTTTGGATAAAAGCGACTCATTGGGGCATGTACAATTTTTATTTTAGCATGTTCTCCTTCGTTAAGGTTCAAAACACACATAACAACAACAACAATAATAATATGTTTAATGGCATGTTATTATTAACAATCATTTCAAATTTGCTTAGTTTATATTAGAATTAAAGGGGTGATATGACATGATGAAAAACATTGTTAACTTGTGTTTTTGAAGCAATACAATGTGCTTTTACGTTTTAAGGAGGAAAAATCTCATTATCTTTCACATACCGTACATTGTTGTAGCTCCTCTATGCCCTGCCTTTCTAATGCCCAGTTCACATTACAAGCGACAAAGCGACATGATCCCATTCACTTCAATGGAGAGCTGGCGACTTCCGGCGACACGAGCAGTAGCAAGTTAGCAACCCTTGGTGACTGGATGGGGCGTGTCTAGCAATGTGACAAAGTTAATAAATGTTTAACTTAAAATCAAATAAGGAGCGACTTTTGGGAGCGACAGCCAATAGGAGAGAAGATAGGAGCTAAAGTGATTCTCCTCCTCTCAGCTCCTGCAGTAAACGTCACCAGTAGTGGGAATGATGCCCACTAGCGATCTAACCCCTGGCGACCTGTAGTGACAAAGTCGCCTGTAATGTGAACGAGGGTCAATTTGCGTCGATTTATACAAAACATCGGAAAGCACTCTGGAAACCACAGTGTGCTCTGATTGACCAGTTAAGCAGTGCGTTGTGATTGGCTGAACACCTCAAGCGTGTGGTGGAAAGTTACACAGCCCTTACAATAACCACTACCTTCCAGGAAGAGGCCGATTGTCAGTTCATATGTCCTCTCACGCCCCTTTCAGACCACCAGAAACTAGCAGTGGCAGAGCGACGCGATCTCATTCATTTCAATGGAGTGACAGTGATCGTTGGCGACAGAAGCTGTGTCCCAATTCAGGGGCTGCAACCTTTAAGGTCGCGGACTTAAAAACGAGGACTTGGTTTCCAAAGCACGCAGCCTCAAAAGTCCAAGAAGCGAACTGAAATGAGACGGTCTAGCCTCGCAGAGGATTTCCTAATTGCGTGATTTGCGTCACCTGCTTCGCCTGTTGCGTGGTGCCAGCAGGACACAGCAGAGACATTTCTAACTTTTTTAAACAAATACGGAGCCAGAAAAATTATATTTTATTTTCGGGAATATGTAGATTAAAACAGCCCAACAGTATATTAAATTAACCAACCTTACAAATAAAAAAAACACAATAATGCACCAATAATGTTAATTAACAACATCATAATATTAAAACACTGAAATTGACCCTTTGTGAATTACATACTTTTTTAAAGTTTTGATAGATTATTAAAAAAATTCAAGCCGTTACAGGCGCGCAATGAATCTCGGGATAGCCAAAGCTGTTAAGGATACATTTGTTGTATCCTTAAAAACCTGCGTAAATAAGGTCGCATTTTGGGGCAGCTTTTGAAGCAACCTTTGAATCGGGACAGCCTTACCAGCCTTCAGTCGCGCTGCTGTGACGCAATTGGTCTTAAAATGCAGCCTTCAAAGCACGCAGCCCCCGAATTGGGACACAGCCAGAGTGTGGGTTTATCCAGCGACGGGTGTCAAGCGACAAAAGTTGAGAATTGTTCAACTTTATGCAAATGAAGAGCGACTTTCGCGAGGGACTACCAATCGGAGTAAAGCAGTGGAGCTCACGTCATCCGTCTCTCATCAGTTACTGGAGGGTTTGTTCAAACTGTTACTAAGACAACCAAAGCTAGGAATGCCTTCAAACGATCTCATAGCAAGAGAAAAGCTACACATAGTCTCGCGTAGCCAGACCTTCATACTGAAGCCGTCTGATCTAAGAAGGAAGGTCTGGAATTTATCGCCGCTTTCTTTGGCCAAGGCCCGCCCAAGAGGCCATATCAGAATCAGAATCAGAATCAGAAGAGCTTTATTGCCAAGTGTGCTTGCACACACAAGGAATTTTCTTTGGTGTTGGAAGCTTCTAGTACAGGCATTTAACACAATGACAATACAATATAATACGATTTACAGTCTAAAAGATTCTAAATTGTGCATATATAAAATATGACTGACAGGCAAAGCAACCAATCACATTTCGTTTTGTGCCGCATCATGTTTAGAGGCGTGGAATCTCCCCACTGGTGTAAATTCACAAACGTGTCAAAAGTTAACAGCAACAAAATGATTTTAAGTTTATGCCGTGAACATCGCATACTTTTAAGAATTAAGTGTTTAGTCGACCGCGATTAATTCTTATAGCAACCGTCGTAAACACGACAGCTTCCTTCTTAAGCCAAGCTGACACTACGGGACTTTTGGCTGGATTTTGCTGTCGCGGACAGATTTCCAAGGTCTGCGACAAAACCTTAAGATCGCGACCAAATCGGTGCTCGTTTCGGTCGCCGAAGCTCGTTAAGTATAAGCAGGTGTGCAATGTGATCTGGACCTGTCTCGAGCTATCCCAGACGCTACGATATTTTCAAACCTGTTTGATATTATCGCCTAGTGATCTCGTTGTGTGCGCGATTGAACGACCACATGGAACTAATCCAGCCAATCACAGTGCAGATGATATAAATGGAGGAAGAAGATGAAATTAAACATATTTTCGCTGATGGTCGGGACCTCCTCTTCACCCAATGTTACAAAAATGATGGGACCCCTAACCTAATATTTTGTTGCACAACCTTTAGAGGCAATCACTGCAAGCAAGCATTTTCTGTAGCTCTCAATGAGACTTCTGCACCTGTTAACAGGTAGTTTGGCCCAACTGCTCCAGCTGTCTCAGGTTTGATGGGTGCCTTCTCGAGACTGCAAGTTTCAGCTCTTTCCATAGATATTCGATAGGATTCAGATCAGGACTCATAGAAGGCCACTTCAGAATAGTCCAATGTTTTGTTCTTATCCATTCTTGGGTGATTTTAGCTGTGTGTTTTGGGTCATTATCCTGTTGGAAGACCCATGACCTGCGACTGAGCTTTCTGACACTGTCTTGACATTTCATTGTGCCCTGCACAGATTCAAGGCACCCTGTGCCAGATGCTGCACAGCAGCCCCAAAACATAACCGAGCCTCTTCCATGTTTCACTGTAGGTATAGTGTTCTCTTCTTTGAAAGCTTGATTTTTTCGTCCGTGAACATAGAGCTGATGTGACTAGCCAAAAAGCTCCAGTTTTGACTCATCTGTCCAAAGGACATTCTCCCAGAAGGATTGTGGCTTGTCAATATGAATTTTAGCAAATTCCAGTCTGGCTTTTTTATGATTTTCTTTCAAAAGTGGAGTCCTCCTTGGTCTTCTGCCATGCTCAAAATGCGATGGCTTGTGCGATCTGAAACTGAGGTACCTTCACCTTGGAGTTCAGCTTGTATCTCTTTGGCAGTTATCCTTGGTTTTTCTACCATTCGCACTATCCTTCTGTTCAATCTGGGGTCGATTTTCCTCTTGCGGCCGCACACAAGGAGGTTGGCTACTATTCCATGGACCTTAAACTTCTTAATAATATTTGCAACTGTTGTCACAGGAACATCGAGCTGCTTGGAGATGGTCTTGTAGCCTTTACCTTTACCATGCTTGTCTATTATTTTCTTTCTGAGCTCCTCAGACAACTCTATCCTTTGCTTTCTCTGGTCCATGTTCAGTGTGGTGCACACAATGATACCAAACAGCACAGTGACTACTTTTTGAGCACGTCTGTAAGGGAATTTCAGGATTGGATCAAATCTTAACAACTTTATTGTGAATTTGAATTACTTTGTAGATCACCAAACCCATGTAGGTTTTGATCTGGATCAAATTGTTAGTTTGTGTTGTTCAACACTTTTGAGTAAGATTAGGATATGTTTGTGCCAAAAAAATATATACATTATATTGATCCAAGTAGAAGGGTGGATTTCAGGAACCAAAAAATAATAATAAAACTTTAAAACTGGTCAAAAGTACATTTGTATCATGTAATATACACACAAGCATTATATTTTTATTTTGCTCTTGATAAGTGTAATTGTTAAAGTAATGAATAAGAAATAGATGAGTCTGCCTATGAGGCTTTTCAGTCGTATAGAAAAACGGCATAAAATAATACCAATTTAAATTTAAAGTGTTTATATATAAAGTGTGTCTTTTATATATATAAGTACACATACATACATACATATTATGTACTGTATATATACATATATATATAATATACTGCAGGGGTCACCAACTAGCGGACTCCGGTCCGAATGCGGACCGCGAGATGCATCTGTCCAGACCTCAAAGCCTTTTGACATAATAAATAAATGAACGCCTAACATTATTTTCTAATGCAATCAAATTTATACCAGGCACATCAAGGTCCGCTCAATAGCAGTTTGGGTCCTACGGTGCCACGGACAGTTAACACATGCGCAGTGCGCACTGTTGCTACGTTCAGACGTCGACGAGTGAAGAGAGCCGAGACAGACTCGCTGCACAGCGCGCAGAGAGATGTAACTGTCAGTGACTGAAAAACAATGTCCTTTTCAAAAGTTAGAAAAGTTGACGCTGAAAACCATGTTTTCCGAGATGAATTTATTCTTCCTGCATCAACATGCATGAGGCCGGTTTGTCTCATTTTCTCGGAGTCTGTTGCTGTTATCAAAAGTGGAAACCTTAAACGGCATTATGAAACTAGACGTAGACACTTTGAAGAAACTTACCCGCAGCAGTCCGAGGCAAGGACACAAAAAATATATTAGCTCAAAGCCTAGTAGGAGCGATCTACACGGGTCCTCCCTCCCTCACTTACCGCCCAACAATGAGCATATGAATGTTCTGTAAGAATACAGTGGATCTTAGGAAAACAAAACAAGCCCTTTACTGTTGGGAAAATGAAAAAAGAGTGCATGGAGGCTGCGTGTGAAACACTTTTAGAAGGAATAAAGAATAAAGAAATGAACTAAAAGAAAATATTAAACAAACCCCCCTTTCAGCTGCAACAGCCACAAGAAGAGCTGAAATGTTATCAGAGGATGTTCAGTCACAATTTGATGCTGCCATTTGTTAATCTCAGTTCAGCAGAAAACAACACTTTAGGCTTCTTTTAAAGTTGTTAATGTTGAAATGAAGTGCTGATTTTAGTTGAAGACTCCTGATATACTGTATATGGGATTTCCAAATCTAGATCATTTTGATTCAGATCAACTTTTCGAACAACTGGCCCCTGATGGTGGCTTTTTTAATTGCATGTTAAAGATCAGCTTGGACCATATAATAAATCTAGCATGTTTTCAGCTTAACCCTCCTATTATGTTCAATTTTTAGCAACACTTTTAATGTGTGGGGTCATTTTGACCCCAAACACTTCAATATATACAAAATTGCTCAAAAAGAAAGTTTTATGTTTTGTTATTTATTTACTCACAATTAACCTACCTACTATTTTACAAGTATTAAGAAAAAACACAGCTTTTCATAATTTCTTAATATTTATTTAAATTTGTTTCTACATGTAACATGTTGCGTTTACCTAGAAAAACAGCATTTTGCACCACATGAATTTATAGAATATTTAGGATAATATTAACATTTATTACATTTGTTGCAAGTTTTTTTCAAAGGGTAAATGCATTCAAGCTATACATTATTTTTATACTGTATCTACAGTATTGTACAGTACTGTATACTACATTGTTTTATACACAAAACGTGTTCCCTGGCTTTTGAACCAATGACCTTTGCACTGCTAATGCTTTACCAACTGAGCTACAGAAACACTTCTGTATATAGGCTATACATATGTATAGATATACACACACAAAAAAACAACATTCAACAGCTTCAAAAGTTTTCCTGTTTCTCAGTTGATAGAGCATCGGTCATGGGTCCCATACACTGCAGAATACCCTGTTCACTGCCAGTCATTTTGAATAAAAAGATCCACCAAAATGCAAAATTGTAAATGTAAACTGAAAACTAAATACAATTTCACAATAGTTAGTACTTTTTTTGCTACTGGGAATCTGTTGTGCAGATTTTGTGTGTGTGTGTGCGTGTGTGTTTCTGATGTTTGATACGATGAGTATCAAACTAAAACTAATATTTTACTTATGTTGGCAAGAGAGATTCATCAGGAAAAGGTAAAATAGAACAAAAAAAATTTAGAATAGAAAGTTAAGCATAAAAAGAACTTGGGGTCAAAATGACCCCAAACATCAACGATTAAGTTTAAATGTGTACAGACATTCTGAAAACTCTTGTCACATAAGATGAACATGTCTATGAACTATTTTAATGAAATTAGAAAAAGTCAGAAAGAATCAAGATTTAAATATGTATTTAGCATATTTAAAAAAAAAGTAAAAGTAGCTTTGGGGTCAATTTGACCCCAAACATAACAGGAGGGTTAAATTAATCAAATCATTTTTCAAGTTTACAAGTTTGAGTTAACAAACTCAATAAACCAGACATCGTTTAGACACTGGGTACAATGCAAACTTAAAATAGTTTGACATCAACAAACTCATGTCTTTTAGGTAATGGACAACACAGATATCCACTGTGTACCCAACACCTTAATGATTGTGGGCCTGGCATCGATGGGCATTAATTACTTTGCTGGTCGGATTTGCCAGGATGCCCTAGATGCTGGTCGTTTTCCACGATGGAAGACCTTCCTAAAGCCCTTTTATGGATGCTCAATATTCTTCACCACCCTTATGTTGATAGCAGTTATCCTGAGTTACATCATGAAGGGCAGCCTTGAGTCCTCTCTGAAGATCGGGTTAAAGAATGGCATCCGCTTCTACAAGGACACTGACACCCCAGGTCGCTGCTTCCAAAAGCAGACCATTGAACGCCTTCAAATGGAGTTCCAGTGCTGTGGTAACAATGACTACAAGGATTGGTTTGAGGTGCAGTGGATTAGCAACCGCTACTTGGACTTCAGCTCAAAGGAAGTCAAGGAGTGAGTCAAAAGCAGCACCAGTTAAAAGTCTCTGGCCTGTTTATTAACATCTGTCTTAACATCGATAGTTCAGTTTATAAATGTGCTCTCCTAAAACAAATATTTTGGTATGTGCTTTGGGTAAGTGCTCATAGGAAACACATTTGTGATGCATTTGTAATATCAGAGGTAGGATGACCATTTGTGATTGATTACTTAGGATGGACATCAATATCAGGTGTAATGCAAGTGTACACAGGGATTCCTGTGCCTATTGTAAAGAATATTACAAGTGTTTGTCACAACATTTTGTGAGAGCACAATGAAATTTAAACCTTTAAAGTGATCATAAGGAACTGTAGAGATTTTGAATGTTCTATTGATGACTTTGTGAGTAGTAGCCTAACTTAGAACCAACCCATACAATTTATAGTTTGAAATTTGTTTTCATCTTCTTTTCATTGTTGATTCCCCAGCCGCATTAAGAGCAATGTGGATGCCCGCTACTTGGTTGATGGTGTGCCTTTCAGTTGCTGTAATCCTAGATCCCCCAGACCTTGTATCCAATACAAAATCACCAACAACACTGCCCACTACAACTATGACCATCAGACAGAGGAACTCAACATCTTCATTGGTGGTTGCAGAGAAGCCCTGGTCAACTATTACATGGGGCTGATGAATACAATTGGTGGTGTAGTACTGTCTGTCTTTCTAATTCAGGTGAATTGCTGATTCTGAGAAACAAGATAGTATTTGCTTACTTTAATTACTAGCTTTTTTTGGAGTTACTTGTACTTCATAACATATGCTGCACAATTTTTAATTCATACATCACCATCATTCATTAAACTATTCAGATACACATGCATGCTGAAATAAATTTGTACTAGGTGTGTAAAAAATCCATTTAAACTTTAAAAAACCTTACAATCTTGGTGAACTGCTACTAACTGTATATCTGTTTATCTATTAATATTAATAGTTACATTTTGGAGTATCATTCTCTTACCACCTAATTGACCTCTTGTTTACAGAGCTCAGTTCTGGCTAGCTTACGCCTACTGCAGACTTCTATGGAGGCCGTAGCAGGACAGGAGAATCTAGAGATCGAAACTGAAGGCTACTTGCTAGAAAAGGGAGTGAAGGAGACCTTCATGGAGTATTTGGATCCTGTGCTGAAACTAATGTTGCTAAACCAGGTAACCTCTCCTGAGGCCACTGGAACAATCAACGCCGACAGCTAAAGAGTCAGATTTATCTCAAATTCATTCAAGTGGGAGCTGATATGAGTCCTCTGTGCTGTCAACTATATGAAGTTTTAGTGTTACATAATAAAAACTGAATATTTAAAACATTTCTATAATTGTTTGTTTACCCTAAAACAGGGGTGTCCAAAGTCGGTCCTTGGGGACCGGTGCCCTGCAAAGTTTAGCTTCAACCCTAATCAAACACACCTGAACCAGCTAATCAAGGTCTCAGTAGGCAGACTAGAAACTTCCAGACAGGTTGTTGAGCCAAGTTGGAGCTTAACTCTGCAACACAGCCTTTGGACACCCCTGCTCTAAAATGAATTTGTTATTTTCAGCATATCAGTCTCAATGATATCAATTCAGAAGCACATTACCTCTCACTCCACATTGGTCAAGGCATATATGTGCGATTGCTATACTTGGGGTGGGTAAATTATATTTTGTTCATGCATCTAAAGCGGGGCCAAACTCAGTCCTGGAGGTCCACTGTCCTGCAGAGTTTAGCTTCAACCCTAATCAAACACACATGAACCAGCTAATCAAGGTCTCACTTTATAGTTTCCTATAGTTTCCAGGGAGGTGATGAAGCAAGTTGAAGCCAAGATCTGTACGATAGTGCCAGTGGCCCCCCAGGACTGAGTTTAGGCACCCCTGATCATTAATGTCCTTATGCTTTTAATAAATGAGTGAGAAGTGGTCTTAATGACTGAAGGTCCTATTACATTTATAACCAAATTACATCATATCTTAAAAGGTGTCTGATTGTGTAATAAAGCATGTTTTGTAGTACTTCCACTGGATATTTGTAAAACAAGCAAATTGCATTTAAAAACCAAAACAATGCCATTCAAATCTAATATTCCAAATCCAACACATAAGGTGTGACACAATAAAGCAACAACCTATAATTATCTTTCACGTGTAGTTGGCTGATTGTATCGCACAACATTTTCACTTTCATTGTCAGACAAACTACTTGAAATGTTGCATCTAGGACACAATATTCAATAAATTATTGTGTATTAAACACATAAAATGTTTATTTTTTTATCAGCATAAATTTATAGTAAATGTCAAGATGATGTAGACAATGCTCAATGCTCTGCTAAAAAAAACGAAATTGCAATTGTGATAAATCTGACCTAAATCTAATAAATCTGATGTTTCAAACACCTTTGTTGTGACGTGCCATTTGTGGAAATAGATGCATACTGTATGTATCCTGCTTCTGTATTTTTATTGACAGTCTTGCACAATTTCTGATGTACACATACACATATTCACATGATCAGACAATCAGGTAGCACACACACACGCGCGCGTGCGCGTGCGCGTATACACACACGTAAAAGATGGAAACCTAACGTGTGTGTACGCGCGCATCCCAATGACCATTCAAATAAATATGATTTAGCTTGATTCATAGTGTTTTTTAGCCCCCACAAGGTCTGGTTTTACTATCTTTGAGGAAATATTTGACCTCCACACCAGGACCTCACACACGCACACACACACACGCACGCACGCACGCACGCACGCACGCACACACACACGCACGCACACACACACACACACACACACACACACACACACACACAGGTAGGTACAAAGAGGCAGGTACAAGATAATGAAGGATAACAGTGGAAGCCCTGTGTTGCTATGTCCTCTGACCTGACACCTCTCAATCTGCTCTAATCTGTTAATTCACAAACTGCTGTACAAGCACTTGCACTCGTTGTATCCGATTAATCTTAACCCTGAGTTGGGATTTTAGATAAGACATAATATACTGTATGTTGATTAATATATTTTCTTTCTTTCTTTCTATTAGTTGTGCAATAAAATCTTATGTACAGACATCTTATGTGCCTCATAAACCACACAATTGCCTAATTACCCAACTTTTTAACAGTGGTTATCTATTCAGTTAGACAGCTTTTCCTCTTTCAGTGAGAGTCAAAAGGTGGTTAACAAACAAAATACAACTTGAGCCGTTGAGAGGTTGTCTGTTAAAACGGGCTTTGTCAAGTTGTATTGCATCAGTTTTTCTCTTTTACTATGGGATTACCTTTGTGTCAATAAAAATGAACGCAAACTTTAAAAAAACGAACAAAAATATACAATGAGAAAGAAAAAAACACGTTGATAATGAAAACAATAAACTCAATTGCAAGAATGTGACATGATTTTCAAATAAACTGCTATTTTTCTTAACAATTTTCTAAGTTTCGTTTTTGCAAATAATAGTTTTGAATTCGCTGCTAGATTTTTCATTTGCGCTTTCTGAGTTTTCGTTTACGCTTCTCAAGTTTTCGTTCACCTCAAGTTTTCGTTTCGTTCGTCATGTGTAGGCAGGATTTATGGTTGCTTTACGCTGATTGGCTAGTGAGTTTTTGATTGATAGCTCCCTGACAAGGAAGTCGATACTGAAGACAGACAGTACAGTGCAACGAATCTTAGAGAATGATCTTCATGCTGTTATCTTTATTGTTTGTACTTAAACTACTTTCTAATTTAGTTAGTATATTAGTAATTGGTATTTGAAGTTGTTAAGTCATGCGCGGTGTGGATCCAAGCGTCTTCCTCATCATCGTCCTCCCCAGCCTCAGGTAAATGAATGTAATTCAGATAATAAAGAAAATAACTAATAGTTTTATTCCTGTACAGTAGCAATTCTGTCTTTACTAAGCGTGTTCATTGTGTGCTTTTTATATTTTTTGTCAGGTATTATTTTATGGACTATTAAGATTATTTTCTTAAAAAGGAATGAACAACTTGCATTATAACATCCAATAAAGACACGTTACAGATTATTGGGTTGTGAGAAATTAACGTGCTAAATGAAAACATTGCTGCATAGTTACTGTACAGAGAAACTTTTAGCAATTTTCTAATCTCGGTTACATACAGTAAATGTAAAATCACCTGAGGGTGACTTGTGTCCAGCTGAGGAGGAGGATGATGATGATGTCGCTCTTTTTAAAGAATTAAGTCCAATTATAAGTCCAGTACTGTATCTTTCTTTTTAAACTCATGGTGAATGTACAGTATTATACCCCTTTCTTTACATTCACAGAAAGTACACCTCATAAAACAGTACCAATACATTCAAATGACATCTATGTTTTTTAAAACAAAACAAATTCATAAGATGATACAATTAGAGGCCTTTAGAATGTTTTATTCATTTAGTCTGCCTCTTGCGAACAACAATTTCATTATGTATTTACACACCTACATAAAACAGGTTAAAGAAAAGCAGAAGAGAGACTTCTTAAACTATAAACAAACATTTAAAGATAGAAACAATACATAAAATGCCACCACGATTATAATCTATAAATTAGAAATATGAACTGGAAGCATAACACTTTATTGTATATCTCCTTCAAACTCACTAGGCATCTCGTTTTCCTGATATCATTGTAATTATACATTACAGACTGCTGTCTTGACGGCCTCTAAACCCATGTAAAGTTGCATGTGAATATGGCTAGCTATTCTGTATTTGCTCGACGTTGGCTTGTTGTTTCGGCGTGATAGAGCCTGGAAGCGTGTCCTACTTTTAAGTGCGTAAAAGTTGGCAACCCTGCTAACATACTAACAAAATAAGAAAGTAGTTTAACTACAAACACTAAAACAATACAATACAGAAAACCGCAAGCAGATTGCTCTCTAATCCGTTGCGCTGTCTTCAGTATCGACTTCCTGGTCAGTGAGCTGTCAATCCAAATCTCACTAACCAATGAGAGTAAAGTGGCCATAAATCCTGCCCACACGTGAGATTTGTGCCAGAAAGGAGAACGAAAACTTGAGAAGCGTAAACGAAAACTCGAAAAGCGCAAATGAAAAATCTAGCAGCGAATTCAAAACTATTATTTGCAAAAACGAAACTTTTTTAAATTGTTAAGAAAAATAGCAGTTTATTTGAAAATCATGTCACATTCTTGCAATTGAGTTTATTGTTTTCATTATCAAAGTGTTTTTTTTTTCTTTCTCATTGTATATTTTTGTTGGTTTTTTAAAGTTTGCGTTCATTTTTATTGACACAAAAGGAATCCCATATTTTACCACCTACACGGAGAACCAACCCACAGCTGATATACTTCAAACCCGATTTCAACAGCGGCACGGCATTGAATGGTCCGATTCATTTGAGTGATTCGGTTCCTTCGAAAAGTGATGTAAAGGAACCGCCAGTTCACTAAAACTATGCACTCTTACGTAGAATGCAAACTAATATATATAACTGAATAGGTGTTTTAAATAAACCTCGATCTAGTATTCCTTATCATTTCAAGGACAATCATACAGTCGACTGATGTAAAATGCATTGCGATTATTGAATCAATAAAAAGAACCGGTTCAAAACAACGATTCACTTGCGAATCGGACGTCACTTCTTCGGCTTCCGTAGCCGAAGTGATCCTTACACTTTCTTCCAAACAGTTATTGTTAAATTAATCTCTTTTCCATAGCAAACGCATATTTTTAAGCGAATCAGATATAATTGCACCCGGAAGACAGGAGGAAAGGACAACACTAAAACACACCCATTGAGCTTTCATAAAATTAGCTACTAGGGACATTTTTATGCTATCTGTCATGGTTGATAGTTAGCAAGAACGCTATTAGCGTATAGCTCCGTTGACGGATCGATATATGACAATACTTTAAGTATGTTGCAGGTAATATAGCTGTAAGGAGATTAACGCATTGTGTTCGACGGGCTCTGACAGATCTGCGAGCTTTATTGCAGTTGTGTATAAGATCACGACAGTTGTGTCGAAGTTGGTAATACGGAAATAACAGGCATTTTTGGCCGACATTATGAGCAATTAACTGCGGGTGAAGTGTTGCCGATAGCATGCATTGTGCTTTGGAAATATAGAATATGTTAAAATATATTATTGTTTCCAAAGGTAAGATTAATATTTAGGTCGTTCATGAGGATTAGTGTCAACGGCAGGATGTCAAAGGGATTTGTTAGCTGAGATGCATAACAAAAACATGTCATCTTCATTGTCGTAACCCGTTTGTAAAGTTTTGCTTTACAAATCCTTACCATTTCCCGGGGAGTTTGTGGGACTCTTTGGATTCCTGTAAATGGTTGTTCGTTGAAAGTGTATTCTGTCAAACTCACTTTCCTGACCAAATACCCAATAAATAAATCGCATTATGTCAGGGGATAGTAGTGGTAGCGGCGAAGACTCGGATCGAGAAACCCACCGTAAAGTCTGCACCGTTAAGCACGAGATCACTAATGGTAGGTGACTGCATACTCGCGAAACTAATTCATTCACCCTATTTTGTTTGTATTATTTCACAACTGTGGTTTTATTAGTTGGTAACTCAATACAAGCCATGATATTAAATGATTATGAAATAAACATGGTGCTTAAAGAATACTACAGTATTGCCTAAAAACACTGTTGTACTTTTTTTGGTGGTGAAAATATGTATTGTGTATGTGGAAAAAAAATGTGGTGTGGAAACACGATAGAAAAGTTGTATCAGTTTATAGTGTAGTATAATATTAATGGATCATTTTAAAATGAATTATTTATTCAAAATGAAATTGATGTACAGGCTTGTGTGAAATGAGAATTGTTGTCTACATTTCACTGATCATCTTTTCTCAGCTAACCTTACTGGATACACTGAGAAAGTTGGCATGGAGAACTTTGAACTTCTCAAAGTGCTTGGCACTGGAGGTGAGAAAGTTCATACTCATACATACTGTAGTCAACCCATTAAATGGCATTGTGCCCAGTTGGGCTGCTCAAACAAATAGATTGATGTTCTGTTCTATATACTAGAAGCATAGATAATGCACATTCACTATTATGTGCACTGCACAGGTCTCAGAGGTAATAGAATGTACTGTAACTGGTATTCTTTATTTGCTCTTAAAGTTTTGTTGCTACACTAGCACCTTACCTGGAGCCTAACGGCTGGTTTACAGAAATTGGCAGAATGTCCATTAAGATATTCTTTAAAGCTTCTTTTTCCTCTCTCTCTTTTTTTCACCAGCTTATGGAAAAGTATTCCTGATCAGAAAAATAAGTGGTCATGATAAAGGCAAACTCTATGCCATGAAGGTTTGTGTTTTTTATTTGTTTTTCAGAAAAGATATCTAGAATAAGATTTGATTTATCGACAAATACAGTTTTGTAAAGCCCATAGACTGGGGTTGTCACGGAACCATAAACATGTCTTACGGTACTATACCAGCTTAAGTATCCCAATACCAAGTAGTATCACGATGCTGTGACATGTTTATAATTCACATCTATACAAAAACACAGATTTAGATTAAACATTTTGTATTTACTATAGTAAACTGTATTATACTTTACACTAGAATATTTTGTCGTATTAACTGTAGTAATTGGATAAATTGTAGAAAATACTGTAGTATACTTAAATATTTACTATGGTAAGACTCAAAAACACTAGTGTCTATGAGTTTTAGTAGTTTACTGTAGTAAATACTAAAGTACACTAGATCATTTTTCACGTGGGAACTAATTCAAATGTGGGACAAATTTCAATACAGCAGTCTTTATAAAGGGAAATATTAGGCTTACTTTAAATGCAGAACTAAGACGGCCAGTAGGTGGCATCAACTTTCCACTGAGTTAGTGGATCATTTAACCCACTCTTTCAAATCGCTAATTTGAATAATTTTCTCGTCCGAGTCATTCAAAACACTCATTCGTTTAGGATATAAACACCTCAAAAAGGCAGATGTTCAAATGAATATTAATGCGCATATGCAACATTACCTACAGTACTACGATACTACCGTTTCAAAAATAGAGAGGCATCGCGGGTATTTTGAATCTTTAGCATCACGATGCTACTGTAGCAACGGTACACCGTGCAAACCCTACTATAGACGGTACCATCGGATGCACTCACCTGGCCCGAGGTTAACTTCCGGTCTTGTTTGGTTATCGGTCTGGCTAGTGGCAAGTAATACAACAATTTCTTTTTTATTTAATTGATATTAATATAAATTGTACTATTTTTTATAATATATTAGAAGTATATATTATTTATAATATATTAATTGTATTAAATTGTATTAATTAATTGTATTAAATGAAACTAAAACTAAAAAAATTACTCGACATTGATTGATATTTTGCAGTCTACCGGAAGTTAAGTTTGGGCTACATAACGTTTGTTTATGTTGTTGCCGCTGAAACTGTCTAGAGTAGACCATTTCGAGAGATGTAAACAACACTGGTCCAAAAGCACTTCCTGTTTCAGTCTTGTAAACATTTCTTTAATTCACATATATAAGTAAGGAGGAATTGACGATGGGCCGTTGAATTCTTCGAAAATAATCCACCCGAGGTGTGTGCATCATTTTTGAAGAATTCAACGTACCGGAGTCAATTATTCCGCTTATACCATGGTTACCATACCACAAGACGTTGTTCAGGGCCCGTATTCATGAAAAATCTTTGCGCAAAGAGTTGCTCCTAGTGACAAAATTCTAAGAACATTCTTAGAAATGTGGGCGTTTCCACCTTAAAAATAACAGAACAGATCCTAGTAAAGAAAAAAGCCATTCAAAAAGCATCTTAAACCTTAAAAGAGCTCTTAAGGTCCAAAATTGTTAGGAGTAGCGTGGAGGACTTTTTAGAGGCTTAAGAGTTTCTGTAGCAGCATAGAAAATAGACGAAACACGAAAAGTGAGAAGAAATGTGATGCAATGCATTACAATTTCCATATTACTTTAAGGTTTATCTGATTTTCATTTGTATTGTTTTTTTGTGTTCAACTTTAGTTTTTCTTGGTTTTGGTTTTCTTTTACAGATGCTTTGATGCCATGCAAATTGTAAAACACTATAAAATTAAATTAAATTGAATGACAGTGAGTTAATGAGACACAACACATTAGATCGTGCAGGGCTCATGTTTGTGACCGATCCTATTAGAGACACGCTAACATCTCCACGACAGCGTAGAAATACCATAGTGGTGGAAATAGAAGTAATCACTACATTTACACTGCGTTCCAAATTATTATGCAAATGATATCTTTCTCTGGTTTTCCTAATTTGTCGATGCAAATGACAGTCAGTATAATTTTCAAGTAATCAACAGTTAGGGTACATTTGGAATTTTATTGAACAAACCTCCCACTGACAACAGTATTTATTTAAAAAATGAAAAACTCAAAATGCACTGTTCCAAATTATTATGCACAACAGAGTTTGAAAACATTTCATAGGTTGTAAAAAACTGAAAATGGTCATTTGTTGAATTTGCAGCATTAGGAGGTCATATTTACTGAAATCAAAAGCTATTTCAATCAAAAACATCCTAACAGGGCAAGTTACATGTTAACATAGGACCCCTTCTTTGATATCACCTTCACAATTCTTGCATCCATTGAACTTGTGAGTTTTTGGATAGTTTCTGATTGAATTTCTTTGCAGGATGTTAGAATAGCCTCCCAGAGCTGCTGTTTTGATGCTAACTGCCTCCCACCATCATAGATCTTTCGCTTGAGGATGCTCCAAAGGTTCTCAATAGGGTTGAGGTCAGGGGAGGATGGTGGCCACACCATGAGTTTCTCTCCTTTTATGCCCATAGCAGCCAATGACACAGAGGTATTCTTTGCAGCATGAGATGGTGCATTGTCATGCATGAAGATGATTTTGCTACGGAAGGCATGGTTCTTCTTTTTGTACCATGGAAGAAAGTGCTCAGTCAGAAACTCTACATACCTTGCAGAGTTCATTTTCACACCTTCAGGGACCCTAAAGGGGCCCACCAGCTGTCTCCCCATGATTCCAGCCCAAAACATGACTCCGCCACCTCCTTGCTGACGTCGCAGCCTTGTTGGGACATGGTGGCCATCCACCAACCATCCACTACTCCATCCATCTGGACCATCCAGGGTTGCACGGCACTCATCAGAAAACAAGACTGTTTGAAAATTAGTCTTCATGTATGTGTGGGCCCACTGCAACCGTTTCTGCTTGTGAGCATTGGTTAGGGGTGGCCGAATAGTAGGTTTATGCACAACTGCAAGCATCTGGAGGATCCTACACCTTGAGGTTTTCGGGACTCCCGAGGCACCAGCAGCTTCAAATACCTGTTTGCTGCTTTGCAATGGCATTTTTGCAGCTGCTCTCTTAATCCGATGAATTTGTCTGGAAGAAACCTTCCTCATTCTGCCTTTATCTGCACGAACCCTTCTGTGCTCTGAATCAGCCACAAATCTCTTCACAGTACGATGATCTCGCTTAAGTTTTCGTGAAATATCTAATGTTTTCATACCTTGTCCAAGACATTGCACTATTTGACGCTTTTCGGCAGCAGACAGATCCTTTTACTTTCCCATATTGCTTGAAACCTGTGGCCTGCTTAATAATGTGGAACGTCCTTCTTAAGTAGTTTTCCTTTAATTGGGCTCACCTGGCAAACTACTTATCACAGGTGTCTGAGATTGATTTCAGTGATCCAAAGAGCACTGAGACACAATACCATCCATAAGTTTAATTGAACAATATAAAATTAAATGTTTACGACACTTAAATCCAATTTGCATAATAATTTGGAACGCAGTGTACATATTTGTCAACTAGAGAAATGCAACTATGCAGCAGAGATGATTTGTTTCTGTCACAACTGTCACAATTTGATCACACAAACAATTACAGCACTTACAGAAACTTATTGTGTCACTGTGCATTTTCTATCAAATACGTTGATATCAACAGCATGGAAATAAGAACATATATTTATATATTGTGCATGTGTGTGCGTGAGTACGGAAAAACAGAAAAAATGATGTGCAATTTCAAACTAACAAACCTATACTTAAAAGCGCTCTTTTCTTCCTCTTTTTGGCCAACCAACCAATCACAGTCTTTAAAAGACTGTGTCATACATAGAAACGTGGTCAGCCCCGCATCCTCACTAAGATAAGTGTTTGTCTTTTCCTTGCTCAAAGTTGCTCTCAGATTGGTCCTGAATCGCTTTTAAGCTAAGAATCCTACATAGAAGTTTTTAAGCTAAATTAAGAGCTTTCTTAGAGGATTCTTAGAAGCTTTAAAATTACGGTCCCTGGCTTTTCTGTCTTAGTGAAGCAAAATGCCTGGCCTCATGTGGCCAGAGTCTGTATGCAGTTTCTGGATGATGAAGGCATTGATGCCAATGACTGGCCCTCACGGTCCCCAGACCTAAATCCAGTTGAGAACTCATGTATCCGAAGCCATCAAGTAGCACCATAGACTGTCGAGGAGCTCACTTATGCTCTGATCCAGGTCTTGGAGGAGATCCCCAGGACACCATCTGCCATCTCACCAGGAGTATTTCTGGACATTGTTGGGAATTTAATACGGACACGTTGGGCCATTCACATTACTGACTAACATTATGAGTTACTTTGATGAAATTCAAACAAGTTGAATCAGCCAGTATTTAATTTTTTTTACAGTGATTTTACTGTAATTCCTGCCCTGAATATCGTCGCTGTCGGGCGGAAACCTCCTATGTCCAAATTTGGTCAATTTTGTATTTTTCACAAATCGATGTTATTGGTCAGTTCCCATGTGGGTCTGTTATTTTTACAAGTTATTAACCAATATAAAGTGTTGAAAATAGCTTGAGAGCAAATCTCTTAACTCCATTGGACACTTCAACTGTCTGAGAAGTCTCGTAACTCCACCTCTTCTTCACTCCGCAGGAGCCTCTCGGCATTACGTCTCCTGATTGAAAGTTTTTTAGACAATAACGAGTGAAAATATTTAGGTTAGATACATTTGAGTAGGCCTGTTTTGTTAAAAATCGATAGCTGTAATGCTTCGGTGCAGAAGTAGCCCGTGAGCCACGAAGGTAAGTTTGCGAGCAGATTCGGCTAATTTCCAGCCTATTACACAGCCTAGTCAGCTCATCGTTTTTTGTATTACATCACTTATAGTTCTTAAACCTTTAAAATAGAGTTTAAGAAGATGTAAGTAACCACAGTCGTTAGCTTTGGTTAACTATTGAAGCCTTTTCTCTTGTCAAGAGGCTCAACGCGACCGCCGACTTTATTTGCGTGCAGATTAATTTCCGCCAATATTAGACAGCCTGTTTAACGTTTTAGTTTGGTATTGCATCACTCATAGCTCTAACGTTTAAAATAGAGTTTAGGAAGATGTACAGAACCATGTTTCAAAAGGCTCAACGAGACCGCAGACTTTGATGAACACTGCTGGCAGCAGCGACGTCTGTGTCCGTACCATTCTTATCAATGACAGCGTATTCTCGTATCTCCCTGCTCCCAAGTCATAAATTTCTGATTAAACATGGTTTTGGGGAAATGTTGTGTTAATGTTGGTACACAACAGTATATGATAGCAATATAAGGTATAATACCAACTTTAACGATACAATGTTTAATAACTCAAAAAATATGCAGTTTTTTTATTTCCTGAAAAATAATGGTTTTGGAGATGCGAGGATTCCGCCCGACAGTGACGATATGTTTATGATTTTGGCTTTCATTGACCATTGTCACATTATTTTGTTCTCACAACAATATGCAAAGTATATTATTGATGAGTTTTAGCTTGAATATTTTGTGCATTGAGATCTAAAGTGTGATTTAGGTGTTCCCTTAATTTTGAGCAGTGTTTATTCTTTTTTTTTATTTACCATGTCAATGTATTTGATAGAAAATGGACAGTGACACAATAAGTTTCTGTAAGTGCTGTAGTTGTTTGTGTGATCACTATAGAAGCTTGTGACAGTACCAAATCATCTCTGCTGCATAGTTGCATTTCTCCGGTTGCCAAATATGTAAATGTAGTGATTACTTCTATTTATGCCGCTATGGCATTTCTGCGCTGTCTTAGCGATGTTAGTGCGTCTCTAATAGGATCGGTCACAAACATGAACCCTGCACACTGCCATTCAATTCAATTTACAATTTGCTTTTTTTACAATTTGCATTGCATCAAAGCAGCTGTACAAGAAAACCAAAACCAAGAAAAACAAAAGTTGAACACAACAGATAAACCTTAAAAGTAATATGGAAATTTTCATGCATTGCAACACATTTCTTCTCACTTTTAGTGTTCCGTCCATTTTCTCTGCTGCTAAAGAAACTCTTAAGTCTCTTAAAAGTCTTCCTCGCTACTCCTAACAATTTTGGACCTTAAGAGCTCTTTTTACCCTTGGGACTCTTTGTTTAGGGGTCACACTTGGCTCCTTCGCGATCAAAAGTGGCCGAAGCCTTAAAAATATAACTGATTTTCCTGAAAAAAAGAAATGTTATACATTTTTGTTTAATAATAATTTTTATTTCGCATTTTTTGAGAATTTGACGTGACTAATTAATATTTATGCAATAATTATTACCTGTTTTACCCACTGAAAACAATAAAAATAAAAAATAAAGAATTCTTCAATTAATGCATTATTTTAGGTTAAAACAAAGACCAGGATATTAAAATAATTTTTTTGAAAATGTATGATTAGAGTCTTTCGGTTGTCAAAAAAACGATCATTAAACATGGTGGCATTTCACTTCATAACAGTAACCTAAGATAAAAAAACTACTGTCTTTTGTTGGTGTGGATTATGATTGGGTATGTGTCTAAAAATATCTTTCGTATGCCTAAATCATAAACTGGGTAACACTGTTATTTTTCACATAGCGTTAACTTTTGAATGCATAGGGTATGCTAGCTAACTTTGTTAGTTATACAACTAGCAGTTAACTATCGGCCAGAAACTAAACATAAAATAAACTGTTTGTCATCTATTTTTAGTTGTCACAAGTGCATTAGTATAAAGGGAGAGGGGACAGTGAGAAGGCTCATGTTATGTGTCAGGTTTGTGTTCAAGTAATGCATTTGCTAACGTTTGCCACTGTTAGCACACGCAGGCATCTATAGATGTATACTCTCTGTTCAATCTTTACTATAAACACTTGGTTTCTCTGTCTGGTAGGTGTAATAGGTGTAGATGTCTGGCCACTTAACTGGAGGTAGTCATGTCAGTTTGTCTCTGGATCCATTGAGTGAGCGTGTACAGGTCGGCCAGATTCCTTGCGCTAAAATCAACTTTTTTAAAAAACAATTGCGGTCCTGAGTGACATTACATGTTAAAGTTTAATCAAATTTTTTCGAGTCATTCTCAAAAAGCAAGCAAACAAAAGGTGCTCCCTTGCATTAGTAATGTGGTCAGAGGGATCTTTCTGCCTCCAGCTAAGCTCCACCCATAAAAACGTGTCACAATGTTTACTAACAGGAAAGGCATCTATAGCCCTTTATAGAGTAGTTTGTGAATTACCTAGCTGTTCAGATATGATTTAGGGTTTGTGGATTTTTATGTACATTTAAACAATCTCAAAGATTTTTTTTCAACTTTTTTTCCATTTTTTGTCAACTTTTAGATATTTTTGGTTTGATAAGAACCAAGTTTTGCATTATGATTAGTCAAACATTCAAATTTTGTTATAAAGGGGAACACATGTAAAGCCTTTTTGTTACTTAGTATTTGATAATTAAGATGTCTTAACTAAATAAGGAATGGATAGTGATAAATAAAACACTTTATACAAATATTTTGCAATTAATTGTTATTTCATTCAGTTTACTGGGCCTCTTCATTTAGGGGTCACACTTGGCTCCTTGGCATTCACATTTGGCTCCTGTAACTTTTTTCAGGAAAATGTATGTAGTATATTTGTAGTAATGTAGTAACAATTTTACATTCATATTTTACAATTTTGTCAAATATTTTTAAATATAATTTTTCAATGAATGCATTATTTCAGGTTAAAACAGATACCAGGCCATTAAAGTCCAATCTTTGAAAAGCATATTAGTGCCATCTGGTTGTAAAAAAAGTAAAAACGTGTAATGGCATGGTGTAACTTCTAGGTTCCTGTGTGTGGGTGTGTGTGTATGTGCACGCATGTGTGTGTCAGAGAGCGAGAGAGAGCCTCTTTTGTATTTTTATTTCATTTATTGATTTTATTTAACATATTTGCAGCCTTACTGGTTCATTTTTTTGAGTGTGTGTGTCTGTGTGGGTGACTATTTTGCACTCTTGATATTTTAGAGTGTCACCCCTTGATTGCTGTGCACTTTTTTTCTGCACAGTGGCTGATTTGTAGTTTGTACCACCAAAAGTTTCTGAGTTTTCATATTTTTTCATATTTCCCATTCTTTTCCTATGTCTGTCATTTTTGACTGCGAAGGAGCCAAGTGTGACCATTTAATTTTGTGACCCTTTAACATATACAAATCATATCCATATTTTTTTTGTTTTCACAGAGCTAAAATGACAAAAGTATTCAAATGTCATCTCATTCTGATGAAGCTACAATTTTTAACATTTCAAAATGCAAAATGTTTTGGTCGAAAAGGCCGAAGAGTCCCAGAGGGTTAAGATGCTTTATGAATGGCTTTTTTCTTTACTATGGTCTTTTCTGTCATTTTAAGGGGAAACACCCACATTTCTAAGAATTTTGTTAGAATTTTGTCACCAGGAGCACTCTTTGCGCTAAGATTATTCAGGAATATGGGCTCAGGTATCTATATTTGTTTCTGTTGTATTCAACAGCTCTGTCATTTAAAGGGGTCATATGGCGCGAACATGTGTTTTTCTGTGTCTTTGGTGTGTTATAATTTATATATTCTATCTAAAAGCCAATGCTCACTCAGACCTGCCCGAAATGCCTCGTGTAACCACACCCCCACAAATCTATGTCAGTTCGTGGTATGAGTTGACTAAGACAAATGTATATGCAGGTAAGGTGGGCGTACCTGTCAGTACAATTGCTTTGGAATCTGATGTTCCAAATATGTTAAGAGTTGTTACATTTCCGTCACACGCTTGCAGTATTCGACCAATCACTAAGCACTGGTTAACTGGCCAATCATAGCACACCTCGCTTTTCAGAGCGATGAGCTTTGTTAAAAATCAGTGCGTTTCAGAGAGGCGGGGCAAAGAGGAGATAGAAACATGCACGGTATGTGGAAAATACAGCGTTTTTGAACCTTAAATCGTGTAAACACATTGCATTACATCTAAAACAAACAATAATATTCATTTTAGCCGTGTCATTTGACCCCTTTATGAAAGGCATAAGGAGAAAAAACTTGAGTATTCTGTACCAGCTACGTTTTCACAGTGGCATAAAAAGCTTGCTTCTGTGAGTTTAAAGCCAGTTTACTTCTTCCAGAGACGTATTTTTGTCTTAGTAAACAATCATTAAACAATTTTAAGCTGTTGTCTAATTTTTGTTTTTCTTAGTGTTTTATCTTTAACCCGCTGATTGTTTCATGTCGTTTGATATCGCTTTCGTTTTTTGTCTGGAGAGTCCAGTACAACTTGTTGTTGAAATTTTCATGCTGTCCATAAATAGACATAAAGTTATTTTTCTCAGACATTGAAAATTGCCTGTCATTTTGTTTGTTGTTAGATTTGTATTCTGTGGTGGACAGTAGGCTACAGTATAACCTTATTCAGTTAAAATTGGCGCAGTGATATGGAACTGTAATTCGGTCAATCTGGAACTACTACATATGAGTGAGTTTTTCATGAAAAGTAATGCACACCCATGGGACATTTGTCAACCAATCAGAATGAAGCATTTATCAGCCCCGTGGCATAAATACGTTTTAAAGGTCTTCACTTCAACATTTCAATTCAGTTCTAAATGGTTGTATTTTGTTCTAACAGTTGTTTAGTGTTAAAAAACTGAAACAGGAAGTGCATCTGGACCAGTGTTGTTTGTGTCTTTCGAAAGTGTGTTTAAAAACAGTTTCAAAATATTTAAATTGACAGCTAATCAAGTCAGGCACATATCTTTAATCTGTTATTGATCTTTTCTCCTGTAGGTTCTGAAGAAAGCAGCCATCGTTCAGAAGGCAAAGACTGCTGAGCACACCCGGACAGAGCGGCAGGTTCTAGAACACATTCGCCAGTCACCTTTTCTTGTCACCCTTCATTACGCCTTTCAGACCCAAACCAAACTGCACCTTATACTAGGTAAAAGAGGGCATAATTGTGTTATTGTATGGTCACAGAGCTTTAGAAATATAAATTACAGAATAATAAATTAGGGCCATATAATTGTTAGTTTACCTAATTTTTTTTCTGTTAACATTTTTTTCTTCGTTAATTTTAAAGTTCTGTGTTTTCCATTTTTTCATTTATAATATGTACTATAGTAAACTGCAGTAAAATTCCTAAATACTATAGTGTTTGTGAACCTTACCATAGTAAATATTAAAGTATACTACTGTGTTTACTACAGTTTATTAATTTACTATCAGAACACTACATTTTGCTATAGTTAATTCTATAGTACACTACAGTATTTTTTATCTGAGTGTTCAGGTTAACCAGACTTTTATTTTGGTAGGTCAACACACAGAGGTTTTGAATTTCACAGTGTGTTTGACGATAGCTTTTCTCAAACCGTGATAAGCTGGTAAAATAAACTCTAAGAGCAACTCGGGAGATGAAGTTCATGTGTTCATGTTCTTATACAGTGAGGCAGACAAATCCCTGAGCGTCACGCGTGCAGCATGTTAAACCATGCACCTCATTCACTCGTACAGGCGCAGAAACACATATTTAAATAGCAGGATTCCGCCACATTGTCACTAAAGTTTAGCGCAGTTTACTTGACTTATTTAAACAATATAATATTTTAACAATAATAGATAAAACAAAGTAGTTTTAATAAAATATATTTTTAAACCTTTAAAGTACCTTATTTATTTATGTTACACAAGTCAAAAAGAAGAAATGTACAACAGGTCCATTTTATTTTTATTAATATGTCTTGTGTACCACAAACTGCTATGTTTACAGAATGCAGTTGTAAAAGATTTTTAATTTCAATTAAATGATTCCTGGCTAAATAAATGTTAAACAAAACAAAAAATAGGTAAAAAAACACAACACAGGCAGACATCAGTGGTTATATATAAATGTAGATAAATTGTGTTAATGAATTGTGTGGTTGAAACTATTGGTAGGGACAATTTAGTGCTCCTTTAGACACATCCCTACCCAAATCTATGCCCTTGGATAAAAGTGTCTGCTAATGTCAATAAATCCTACCTCTAGTTCTTAGGTATGTCCCTCAGGAATCCATGTTTTTTGACCCATGTTTATTTTTGCAGACTATGTGAGTGGAGGGGAGATGTTTACTCATTTATATCAGAGAGATCATTTCTCAGAAGATGAAGTGAGGATCTATGTCGGAGAAATTATCCTAGCCCTGGAGCACTTGCACAAGGTAGAAATGTTATTATTTAGATAAAACTGAGATACTGTATATCACAGTAAAGGTCATATGTCCGTTTTTTTGTGAAAGTTGCATTCTGTCTAAAAAGATACATTCTGTCTAAGCTTGAGAGAGGACAGAGACAACTAGTGGTCGATCAATGCTATTTTCATGACATATTCTGATATCTAAAGAACACAATAGGCTGACAGCCTCTACAATGTGTATACAATACTGGCCACTTTATTAGGTACCACTTTCTAGCAAAGGGTAGGTAGTGTTGTGTAAAGTTAAAGCTGTTAATTCAACACGCACATGACTCAGCACTGCTTCTGCATTATCTATTACAAAACTACCACATGTGATTCAAATCCAAAGTTTTCAGCAGTGAAACTAAGCAAACTAGGCATTTCAAAAGAAGTGACGAAAAAGAGCCAGACAGTAAATGTGAGTGTAATATTAAGTGAAGAGCAAAGATCTTACAGCACGTGCCACATATTTTATTTTATCTCTAGAAACTTCATACAACATTTTTTAACTGTGGTGCTGAATGACGTCACACTCTAATTAACAATTTCTTGACGTCATTGCGTAGTTACCAAATACACACAATAATGTTCGTTTTAGCCACCCAATATGACCCCTTGAAACGTGACTGGAGTATCTATTATGCGCCCTGTCCGCCATTCTAAACTCTATTTCAGAATCTTTCATACTTTTTTTAGACACTTTTTCATTCATGTGTTAAGCGCCACCCAGTGAAACCTTGATGTAATAATGCTTGGAAATCTATTTAGAGTGTCTTGTTTTATTAATGAATTAAAATATTGATATTTGGCGTATCGATTCTCGTATTGCACAGAGAAGGACAATGATACATTGCCATAACGAAGTATAGTCCCACCCCTACTTGGTAGCAGGGTCGACTCGTGTCACGACTCAGACTCGACAAAATCAAAAAAGACTTGCGACTTGACTTAGACCGGGACACCAATGACTCGTGACTTGACCTAGACTTGAACGCTATGACTCGGCAAATCTATATATTTTAAAACCAAACATCGAAGTTGTAATCTCGGACGGCTGTCTGCTGGAGCAGATCACACAGGTTAGCGATGCGCTTGTCATGCGCTTGTGTTTTAAACCACATAATGTTTATTTTTATATTTCAGACAGTCTGTAAATTAGACACAAGTACTAGACACAAGCAGCAATAATAAACTTTTCAACTGTTTACACTCAATTGTGTAGGAAATGATAAAGCTCACTATTCTCCATGGTCTCCCTCGCGAGTTTGTGTGTTGTAAATCCGCCCGACTTAAACTGCATTGCAGCGCATAGCCCTAATAACCTGGCATCAAATGATCATTATCCACTTAATTTTTCACTTTTTAAAAAACGCAAAATAGTACATGACATTTTTAAACATGAATATCAGAAAATCCACATTTCTGTGCATGTGTGGTAGTCCTTCATAAGCGTGAGGTGGTCAGCTGTTTCATTTGAATGGAGGAACATCATACGGAGTGGTACGGCGGCAAACTCAAAATCTGTTTTATGAAGCTGATAGAAGGTATTTTTGTGATGAATTCAACTTGTTTGCTAGCCTGCATAAATGCATTCAATGTGCACAATATCTAAGATAATTGCTCTCTCAAATTAGCTAACGGTTGATATAATGCATATAATTCATGATTGCATGCTCATTCTGTGCATTCCGAAGCATACAGAATTACATTTTTAGTTGACAGTCATAACACATTTCTTGAATACAAATTCTATATTTTGCCAGTTGCTGTCCAGTGCTCACCCATAAATCACGTGAAGCCCACATGGCATTCAAAGATATCTTGATTGATTTACAATGTTTTGCAGGGAGAGCAAACTGGTGTAAGAGTTAGACAGACTGAAGGACACAGAGTTAGAGAAAGGTAACAGATAATGAAGAAAAGAACAATTTCCTACAACTAAAACACATTGCCCAGTCATTAGTATGCCAGAAAGTATTTTCTTACTTTCTATATTACACTTAATATTCTACTTACAAAAATGATGTTCGAATATGTAACATGATAATTAATCCCAAAATAAAAATCCTGAAATTATTTATTCACCTTCATGGTGTTCAATAACATAATACATTTTTTATTTTATTGAAAAGTTAATGACTTAACATAATTGATACGATGTACTGTAATGGAAATTGCATTGTGTTTGTGACAAAAACAAATGTTAGTATAGAATATACTATTCAAGACAAAAGAACAAATAATGCAGAAATGTTAAATGAACATTCATGATTCTAATCTGCATATAGTGAATCCCGTTTTTGAGATGCTACAAGTTTTGTGACATGCTGCTTTAAAGGCGCAGTTCTTGATTTACAGCGGCCACTAGCGTTGTATTATAGATTTGCCACGAATAGCTCAGTCCAAACACGACGGTGGCCACCACAGTACAAAATAATGTCGTTCTCATGTTGAGGCAGGGAAGAGATTTTGCAGGCATTAGAAAGACTGTAGAAAGAGCGATGTCTTGTGTATTACATAAAATAAAAGGTTTGTGGATTTTAAGTTTAAAAATAAGGATAAAAGTCAGGCAGGAGCTAGGACTAGGGTTGTTCCGATAGACGATACTATCGTGTATCGACGATCCTCAAACCTATCGGCGATAGCTGATTCCCTAGACGATAGTTGGCTGTTTGCCAATATATGTTGCAAATCAATATTACAAACGCGCATTGCGCATTTCTTCATGCAAGAGAGCTTGCAATACGCGGCTTAGGCTTTTCCTCGCACCAGAGAGAGTTTATAATGTGCGGGCTTTTGAGTTTTCAGTGCACGAGAGAGCTTGTGATGCGTGCGGCTCGGGCTTTTCCTAGCGCCAGAGAGAGTTTATAATGTGCGGGCTTTGAGTTTTCAGAGCACGAGAGAGCTTGTGATGCGCGCGGCTCGGGCTTTTCCTCGCACCAGAGAGAGTTTATAATGTGCGGGCTTTGAGTTTTCAGAGCACGAGAGAGCTTGTGATGCGCGCGGCTCGGGCTCAGGAATTGCTATGCGCGTGAGGGTTTAAAACCAGCGCACGAGTTGTTCCCGTTTGGCAATCAAGTAATAACAGCGCACGCGGGCATCAATGACGCATTTGGATGAATGATATTGACTTATAGCAATAGTTTACTTTCTCTTGTGTAAAAGGTTGCGCTGGTAAATAACAATGTTGCCAGCTGCAACAGAACTAAAACTCTGATAGAATGCAATTTTGCAGTCACACATGAGCATTTTCTACACACATAAGCTACTGTTTTTGTCCACAAATCCAGCTTGTCATAGATAAATGCGTAATTGCCCCGCCCCTCAATACTATCGTGTATCGGCGATCCACAGGCTGGCGATCGAACGATCTGATTATATTGAATATCGCCCAACACCTGTGTTAATATTATAAAGACTTTACAGCAGAGACGCGTTAAGACCCGCGGTACTAAGGCTTTTAGCAGAGATACTCACAGATATCTATGGAGATACTTTCCAGCGAAGAGACGTTGGAGAGAAAGATACTAACATACCAAGATATGTTGTTGTTGTAATATTAGCTGTGTGACGGAGCAGTTTTGAGCGTCATTGTTTATCTGGAACAGCTTTAATATTGTACTCATCCAGATACTGGAGAGAGAGAACGAGAGCGCGTTAGAGCTGAAACTGAAGAGCGAGCGAGAGCGTGTTTTACTCTTTTACTCAATGATGAATAAACTTTCAGTTAATCCGCGGGTCACATGCGTTCCGCACTGGAGAGCACGATCTGTATGGATCACGGATATTCCTGTGATCCGTTTCACCACGATACCGCAGTGGAGAGGAAGAGGAAACGCGCGTTGTAGTATTGTTTGTCCGTAAACATGGCGGCGAATTCAATGTATGTAGGGCCGCTCTGTATGTAGATATAAATAGCTTATTCTAAGGTATTACAAACATAATGGTTCATTACGTAAGGTCTTTATATACCTCTGAAGAAATAGTTTTGTATATTATATTGCATTTCCGTCAATAGATCCTCCTAAAAATGCCATATTGTTCCTTTAATAAACTGGAAATAGGTTTTAGAAGATTGGTACACTGTGATAATAAAGGGATGGACATGCTTATTAACAATATTTAGGTAGGCTGTGATTCCTAAATGATGTTCAGCTGAGTATAAAACGTCTGTTATCATCTGTAAAAAACACAAATGCATATCATCACATAAATAGACTGGTTAAAGACAAAGGACATTAATGTTATTTACAAATGGATCAATTAGGGCCATACAAGTTTTAGTTTACCCATTTTTTATTGTTCTGTGTATACAATAGTAATATATTTGTCCACATAAAAATACTGTAGTATACTATAGTATTTACTAGGCCTATAGGAAACTGCAGTAAAATTACTAGATAATATTGTTTTTGAACCTTACAACAGTAAATATTAAATTATACTACAGTTTATCAATTTACAACAAGAGTACTACAATTTGCTATATCAAATACTATAGAACACTACAGTATTTTTTTATTTGAGCGTTTAGGTTCAAGAAGACGTAGAAGACGCTCCCACAATAGATGCTTGAGTTTCTGTGCGTGTAGTTCTGTGACGATAGTTTTTCTCAAACAGTGAAAACTGTTTAATGCACCTGAAATATATTCTCAGGGCAACTCTGGACATGATATTCATGTGTTTCTGTCCTCATACAGTGAGACGCATACAAATCCATGAGCGTCACACGTGTAGCACGTTAAACTCTGCAACACATTCACTCATACACGCAGAACCGGCAGATGATAGAGTTAAATAGCAGGATTCCGCGTCCGCTTCACGGAAATCATAGGGCTCTAGATATATGTGAACTCAATGCAGCCGGGAAATGATTTTCAATCGCAAAATAGACTAAAACTAAGTAAATAAGCGGTGCGCCATAGATTAACGTCACACAAACAAGGACAAAAACACTTCACACAAACAAGCCGCTCTGTCTAATGCACTTGCAAAACTGGATCGCTCGCGTGAGACCACGCAGCACGGCGAGAGTGATTCGAAAGCATACAGAGCTCTCCGCTCTCACGGTGCTAAAATGTCATACGCCAATGGGTCTGTGCAGCGCTGAATGATGTCGAACACACCTCTTGTTTTAGACGACAGACAAGATCATGATCCTCGCGATTCCGTTGAAAGGTGGATTGTGGGCGCCTTCAAGATCGATCGCGATATATGTCGCACTGTACAGCCCTGCCTAATGAAGCGGCCAGTAAATGTATACACCACTTTGGCAGATGGAAACGATGCTGGTGCAACGCTGGTCCAGAAGAACTTCCTGTTTCGGATTTTTAGCACTACAACACTAAAAACATAATACTTATAACCGAAATGATAAACAAATATGTTTCATATTTATATAAGATTAAAAATAATATTAAATGAAAAAACTGAAACTGGAAATGCTACTGGACCAGTGTTTACATCTTACAAAGTGCAGGTTTCCTTACTGCCGTTTAATCATCCTATTTAGAAATAATTAAAAATGTTTAATAAAATGATGGAAACAGCAACAACAGAGTACAGCTGCTCTGAATGACTGTAGTATGGCATCAATCATATTTTCTTATACAAAGGTATACATACAGTGCCATTTTACATGTTGGTCAGACAGCTCCTTCAAATCTGCTGGANCTTCTATTTATGCCGCTATGGCATTTCTGCGCTGTCTTAGCGATGTTAGTGCGTCTCTAATAGGATCGGTCACAAACATGAACCCTGCACACTGCCATTCAATTCAATTTACAATTTGCTTTTTTTACAATTTGCATTGCATCAAAGCAGCTGTACAAGAAAACCAAAACCAAGAAAAACAAAAGTTGAACACAACAGATAAACCTTAAAAGTAATATGGAAATTTTCATGCATTGCAACACATTTCTTCTCACTTTTAGTGTTCCGTCCATTTTCTCTGCTGCTAAAGAAACTCTTAAGTCTCTTAAAAGTCTTCCTCGCTACTCCTAACAATTTTGGACCTTAAGAGCTCTTTTTACCCTTGGGACTCTTTGTTTAGGGGTCACACTTGGCTCCTTCGCGATCAAAAGTGGCCGAAGCCTTAAAAATATAACTGATTTTCCTGAAAAAAAGAAATGTTATACATTTTTGTTTAATAATAATTTTTATTTCGCATTTTTTGAGAATTTGACGTGACTAATTAATATTTATGCAATAATTATTACCTGTTTTACCCACTGAAAACAATAAAAATAAAAAATAAAGAATTCTTCAATTAATGCATTATTTTAGGTTAAAACAAAGACCAGGATATTAAAATAATTTTTTTGAAAATGTATGATTAGAGTCTTTCGGTTGTCAAAAAAACGATCATTAAACATGGTGGCATTTCACTTCATAACAGTAACCTAAGATAAAAAAACTACTGTCTTTTGTTGGTGTGGATTATGATTGGGTATGTGTCTAAAAATATCTTTCGTATGCCTAAATCATAAACTGGGTAACACTGTTATTTTTCACATAGCGTTAACTTTTGAATGCATAGGGTATGCTAGCTAACTTTGTTAGTTATACAACTAGCAGTTAACTATCGGCCAGAAACTAAACATAAAATAAACTGTTTGTCATCTATTTTTAGTTGTCACAAGTGCATTAGTATAAAGGGAGAGGGGACAGTGAGAAGGCTCATGTTATGTGTCAGGTTTGTGTTCAAGTAATGCATTTGCTAACGTTTGCCACTGTTAGCACACGCAGGCATCTATAGATGTATACTCTCTGTTCAATCTTTACTATAAACACTTGGTTTCTCTGTCTGGTAGGTGTAATAGGTGTAGATGTCTGGCCACTTAACTGGAGGTAGTCATGTCAGTTTGTCTCTGGATCCATTGAGTGAGCGTGTACAGGTCGGCCAGATTCCTTGCGCTAAAATCAACTTTTTTAAAAAACAATTGCGGTCCTGAGTGACATTACATGTTAAAGTTTAATCAAATTTTTTCGAGTCATTCTCAAAAAGCAAGCAAACAAAAGGTGCTCCCTTGCATTAGTAATGTGGTCAGAGGGATCTTTCTGCCTCCAGCTAAGCTCCACCCATAAAAACGTGTCACAATGTTTACTAACAGGAAAGGCATCTATAGCCCTTTATAGAGTAGTTTGTGAATTACCTAGCTGTTCAGATATGATTTAGGGTTTGTGGATTTTTATGTACATTTAAACAATCTCAAAGATTTTTTTTCAACTTTTTTTCCATTTTTTGTCAACTTTTAGATATTTTTGGTTTGATAAGAACCAAGTTTTGCATTATGATTAGTCAAACATTCAAATTTTGTTATAAAGGGGAACACATGTAAAGCCTTTTTGTTACTTAGTATTTGATAATTAAGATGTCTTAACTAAATAAGGAATGGATAGTGATAAATAAAACACTTTATACAAATATTTTGCAATTAATTGTTATTTCATTCAGTTTACTGGGCCTCTTCATTTAGGGGTCACACTTGGCTCCTTGGCATTCACATTTGGCTCCTGTAACTTTTTTCAGGAAAATGTATGTAGTATATTTGTAGTAATGTAGTAACAATTTTACATTCATATTTTACAATTTTGTCAAATATTTTTAAATATAATTTTTCAATGAATGCATTATTTCAGGTTAAAACAGATACCAGGCCATTAAAGTCCAATCTTTGAAAAGCATATTAGTGCCATCTGGTTGTAAAAAAAGTAAAAACGTGTAATGGCATGGTGTAACTTCTAGGTTCCTGTGTGTGGGTGTGTGTGTATGTGCACGCATGTGTGTGTCAGAGAGCGAGAGAGAGCCTCTTTTGTATTTTTATTTCATTTATTGATTTTATTTAACATATTTGCAGCCTTACTGGTTCATTTTTTTGAGTGTGTGTGTCTGTGTGGGTGACTATTTTGCACTCTTGATATTTTAGAGTGTCACCCCTTGATTGCTGTGCACTTTTTTTCTGCACAGTGGCTGATTTGTAGTTTGTACCACCAAAAGTTTCTGAGTTTTCATATTTTTTCATATTTCCCATTCTTTTCCTATGTCTGTCATTTTTGACTGCGAAGGAGCCAAGTGTGACCATTTAATTTTGTGACCCTTTAACATATACAAATCATATCCATATTTTTTTTGTTTTCACAGAGCTAAAATGACAAAAGTATTCAAATGTCATCTCATTCTGATGAAGCTACAATTTTTAACATTTCAAAATGCAAAATGTTTTGGTCGAAAAGGCCGAAGAGTCCCAGAGGGTTAAGATGCTTTATGAATGGCTTTTTTCTTTACTATGGTCTTTTCTGTCATTTTAAGGGGAAACACCCACATTTCTAAGAATTTTGTTAGAATTTTGTCACCAGGAGCACTCTTTGCGCTAAGATTATTCAGGAATATGGGCTCAGGTATCTATATTTGTTTCTGTTGTATTCAACAGCTCTGTCATTTAAAGGGGTCATATGGCGCGAACATGTGTTTTTCTGTGTCTTTGGTGTGTTATAATTTATATATTCTATCTAAAAGCCAATGCTCACTCAGACCTGCCCGAAATGCCTCGTGTAACCACACCCCCACAAATCTATGTCAGTTCGTGGTATGAGTTGACTAAGACAAATGTATATGCAGGTAAGGTGGGCGTACCTGTCAGTACAATTGCTTTGGAATCTGATGTTCCAAATATGTTAAGAGTTGTTACATTTCCGTCACACGCTTGCAGTATTCGACCAATCACTAAGCACTGGTTAACTGGCCAATCATAGCACACCTCGCTTTTCAGAGCGATGAGCTTTGTTAAAAATCAGTGCGTTTCAGAGAGGCGGGGCAAAGAGGAGATAGAAACATGCACGGTATGTGGAAAATACAGCGTTTTTGAACCTTAAATCGTGTAAACACATTGCATTACATCTAAAACAAACAATAATATTCATTTTAGCCGTGTCATTTGACCCCTTTATGAAAGGCATAAGGAGAAAAAACTTGAGTATTCTGTACCAGCTACGTTTTCACAGTGGCATAAAAAGCTTGCTTCTGTGAGTTTAAAGCCAGTTTACTTCTTCCAGAGACGTATTTTTGTCTTAGTAAACAATCATTAAACAATTTTAAGCTGTTGTCTAATTTTTGTTTTTCTTAGTGTTTTATCTTTAACCCGCTGATTGTTTCATGTCGTTTGATATCGCTTTCGTTTTTTGTCTGGAGAGTCCAGTACAACTTGTTGTTGAAATTTT
This sequence comes from Triplophysa rosa, assembly GCF_024868665.1. Classification (NCBI taxonomy): domain Eukaryota; kingdom Metazoa; phylum Chordata; class Actinopteri; order Cypriniformes; family Nemacheilidae; genus Triplophysa; species Triplophysa rosa. Next base: position 8,833,142 of record NC_079891.1, read on the forward strand.
CATGCTGTCCATAAATAGACATAAAGTTATTTTTCTCAGACATTGAAAATTGCCTGTCATTTTGTTTGTTGTTAGATTTGTATTCTGTGGTGGACAGTAGGCTACAGTATAACCTTATTCAGTTAAAATTGGCGCAGTGATATGGAACTGTAATTCGGTCAATCTGGAACTACTACATATGAGTGAGTTTTTCATGAAAAGTAATGCACACCCATGGGACATTTGTCAACCAATCAGAATGAAGCATTTATCAGCCCCGTGGCATAAATACGTTTTAAAGGTCTTCACTTCAACATTTCAATTCAGTTCTAAATGGTTGTATTTTGTTCTAACAGTTGTTTAGTGTTAAAAAACTGAAACAGGAAGTGCATCTGGACCAGTGTTGTTTGTGTCTTTCGAAAGTGTGTTTAAAAACAGTTTCAAAATATTTAAATTGACAGCTAATCAAGTCAGGCACATATCTTTAATCTGTTATTGATCTTTTCTCCTGTAGGTTCTGAAGAAAGCAGCCATCGTTCAGAAGGCAAAGACTGCTGAGCACACCCGGACAGAGCGGCAGGTTCTAGAACACATTCGCCAGTCACCTTTTCTTGTCACCCTTCATTACGCCTTTCAGACCCAAACCAAACTGCACCTTATACTAGGTAAAAGAGGGCATAATTGTGTTATTGTATGGTCACAGAGCTTTAGAAATATAAATTACAGAATAATAAATTAGGGCCATATAATTGTTAGTTTACCTAATTTTTTTTCTGTTAACATTTTTTTCTTCGTTAATTTTAAAGTTCTGTGTTTTCCATTTTTTCATTTATAATATGTACTATAGTAAACTGCAGTAAAATTCCTAAATACTATAGTGTTTGTGAACCTTACCATAGTAAATATTAAAGTATACTACTGTGTTTACTACAGTTTATTAATTTACTATCAGAACACTACATTTTGCTATAGTTAATTCTATAGTACACTACAGTATTTTTTATCTGAGTGTTCAGGTTAACCAGACTTTTATTTTGGTAGGTCAACACACAGAGGTTTTGAATTTCACAGTGTGTTTGACGATAGCTTTTCTCAAACCGTGATAAGCTGGTAAAATAAACTCTAAGAGCAACTCGGGAGATGAAGTTCATGTGTTCATGTTCTTATACAGTGAGGCAGACAAATCCCTGAGCGTCACGCGTGCAGCATGTTAAACCATGCACCTCATTCACTCGTACAGGCGCAGAAACACATATTTAAATAGCAGGATTCCGCCACATTGTCACTAAAGTTTAGCGCAGTTTACTTGACTTATTTAAACAATATAATATTTTAACAATAATAGATAAAACAAAGTAGTTTTAATAAAATATATTTTTAAACCTTTAAAGTACCTTATTTATTTATGTTACACAAGTCAAAAAGAAGAAATGTACAACAGGTCCATTTTATTTTTATTAATATGTCTTGTGTACCACAAACTGCTATGTTTACAGAATGCAGTTGTAAAAGATTTTTAATTTCAATTAAATGATTCCTGGCTAAATAAATGTTAAACAAAACAAAAAATAGGTAAAAAAACACAACACAGGCAGACATCAGTGGTTATATATAAATGTAGATAAATTGTGTTAATGAATTGTGTGGTTGAAACTATTGGTAGGGACAATTTAGTGCTCCTTTAGACACATCCCTACCCAAATCTATGCCCTTGGATAAAAGTGTCTGCTAATGTCAATAAATCCTACCTCTAGTTCTTAGGTATGTCCCTCAGGAATCCATGTTTTTTGACCCATGTTTATTTTTGCAGACTATGTGAGTGGAGGGGAGATGTTTACTCATTTATATCAGAGAGATCATTTCTCAGAAGATGAAGTGAGGATCTATGTCGGAGAAATTATCCTAGCCCTGGAGCACTTGCACAAGGTAGAAATGTTATTATTTAGATAAAACTGAGATACTGTATATCACAGTAAAGGTCATATGTCCGTTTTTTTGTGAAAGTTGCATTCTGTCTAAAAAGATACATTCTGTCTAAGCTTGAGAGAGGACAGAGACAACTAGTGGTCGATCAATGCTATTTTCATGACATATTCTGATATCTAAAGAACACAATAGGCTGACAGCCTCTACAATGTGTATACAATACTGGCCACTTTATTAGGTACCACTTTCTAGCAAAGGGTAGGTAGTGTTGTGTAAAGTTAAAGCTGTTAATTCAACACGCACATGACTCAGCACTGCTTCTGCATTATCTATTACAAAACTACCACATGTGATTCAAATCCAAAGTTTTCAGCAGTGAAACTAAGCAAACTAGGCATTTCAAAAGAAGTGACGAAAAAGAGCCAGACAGTAAATGTGAGTGTAATATTAAGTGAAGAGCAAAGATCTTACAGCACGTGCCACATATTTTATTTTATCTCTAGAAACTTCATACAACATTTTTTAACTGTGGTGCTGAATGACGTCACACTCTAATTAACAATTTCTTGACGTCATTGCGTAGTTACCAAATACACACAATAATGTTCGTTTTAGCCACCCAATATGACCCCTTGAAACGTGACTGGAGTATCTATTATGCGCCCTGTCCGCCATTCTAAACTCTATTTCAGAATCTTTCATACTTTTTTTAGACACTTTTTCATTCATGTGTTAAGCGCCACCCAGTGAAACCTTGATGTAATAATGCTTGGAAATCTATTTAGAGTGTCTTGTTTTATTAATGAATTAAAATATTGATATTTGGCGTATCGATTCTCGTATTGCACAGAGAAGGACAATGATACATTGCCATAACGAAGTATAGTCCCACCCCTACTTGGTAGCAGGGTCGACTCGTGTCACGACTCAGACTCGACAAAATCAAAAAAGACTTGCGACTTGACTTAGACCGGGACACCAATGACTCGTGACTTGACCTAGACTTGAACGCTATGACTCGGCAAATCTATATATTTTAAAACCAAACATCGAAGTTGTAATCTCGGACGGCTGTCTGCTGGAGCAGATCACACAGGTTAGCGATGCGCTTGTCATGCGCTTGTGTTTTAAACCACATAATGTTTATTTTTATATTTCAGACAGTCTGTAAATTAGACACAAGTACTAGACACAAGCAGCAATAATAAACTTTTCAACTGTTTACACTCAATTGTGTAGGAAATGATAAAGCTCACTATTCTCCATGGTCTCCCTCGCGAGTTTGTGTGTTGTAAATCCGCCCGACTTAAACTGCATTGCAGCGCATAGCCCTAATAACCTGGCATCAAATGATCATTATCCACTTAATTTTTCACTTTTTAAAAAACGCAAAATAGTACATGACATTTTTAAACATGAATATCAGAAAATCCACATTTCTGTGCATGTGTGGTAGTCCTTCATAAGCGTGAGGTGGTCAGCTGTTTCATTTGAATGGAGGAACATCATACGGAGTGGTACGGCGGCAAACTCAAAATCTGTTTTATGAAGCTGATAGAAGGTATTTTTGTGATGAATTCAACTTGTTTGCTAGCCTGCATAAATGCATTCAATGTGCACAATATCTAAGATAATTGCTCTCTCAAATTAGCTAACGGTTGATATAATGCATATAATTCATGATTGCATGCTCATTCTGTGCATTCCGAAGCATACAGAATTACATTTTTAGTTGACAGTCATAACACATTTCTTGAATACAAATTCTATATTTTGCCAGTTGCTGTCCAGTGCTCACCCATAAATCACGTGAAGCCCACATGGCATTCAAAGATATCTTGATTGATTTACAATGTTTTGCAGGGAGAGCAAACTGGTGTAAGAGTTAGACAGACTGAAGGACACAGAGTTAGAGAAAGGTAACAGATAATGAAGAAAAGAACAATTTCCTACAACTAAAACACATTGCCCAGTCATTAGTATGCCAGAAAGTATTTTCTTACTTTCTATATTACACTTAATATTCTACTTACAAAAATGATGTTCGAATATGTAACATGATAATTAATCCCAAAATAAAAATCCTGAAATTATTTATTCACCTTCATGGTGTTCAATAACATAATACATTTTTTATTTTATTGAAAAGTTAATGACTTAACATAATTGATACGATGTACTGTAATGGAAATTGCATTGTGTTTGTGACAAAAACAAATGTTAGTATAGAATATACTATTCAAGACAAAAGAACAAATAATGCAGAAATGTTAAATGAACATTCATGATTCTAATCTGCATATAGTGAATCCCGTTTTTGAGATGCTACAAGTTTTGTGACATGCTGCTTTAAAGGCGCAGTTCTTGATTTACAGCGGCCACTAGCGTTGTATTATAGATTTGCCACGAATAGCTCAGTCCAAACACGACGGTGGCCACCACAGTACAAAATAATGTCGTTCTCATGTTGAGGCAGGGAAGAGATTTTGCAGGCATTAGAAAGACTGTAGAAAGAGCGATGTCTTGTGTATTACATAAAATAAAAGGTTTGTGGATTTTAAGTTTAAAAATAAGGATAAAAGTCAGGCAGGAGCTAGGACTAGGGTTGTTCCGATAGACGATACTATCGTGTATCGACGATCCTCAAACCTATCGGCGATAGCTGATTCCCTAGACGATAGTTGGCTGTTTGCCAATATATGTTGCAAATCAATATTACAAACGCGCATTGCGCATTTCTTCATGCAAGAGAGCTTGCAATACGCGGCTTAGGCTTTTCCTCGCACCAGAGAGAGTTTATAATGTGCGGGCTTTTGAGTTTTCAGTGCACGAGAGAGCTTGTGATGCGTGCGGCTCGGGCTTTTCCTAGCGCCAGAGAGAGTTTATAATGTGCGGGCTTTGAGTTTTCAGAGCACGAGAGAGCTTGTGATGCGCGCGGCTCGGGCTTTTCCTCGCACCAGAGAGAGTTTATAATGTGCGGGCTTTGAGTTTTCAGAGCACGAGAGAGCTTGTGATGCGCGCGGCTCGGGCTCAGGAATTGCTATGCGCGTGAGGGTTTAAAACCAGCGCACGAGTTGTTCCCGTTTGGCAATCAAGTAATAACAGCGCACGCGGGCATCAATGACGCATTTGGATGAATGATATTGACTTATAGCAATAGTTTACTTTCTCTTGTGTAAAAGGTTGCGCTGGTAAATAACAATGTTGCCAGCTGCAACAGAACTAAAACTCTGATAGAATGCAATTTTGCAGTCACACATGAGCATTTTCTACACACATAAGCTACTGTTTTTGTCCACAAATCCAGCTTGTCATAGATAAATGCGTAATTGCCCCGCCCCTCAATACTATCGTGTATCGGCGATCCACAGGCTGGCGATCGAACGATCTGATTATATTGAATATCGCCCAACACCTGTGTTAATATTATAAAGACTTTACAGCAGAGACGCGTTAAGACCCGCGGTACTAAGGCTTTTAGCAGAGATACTCACAGATATCTATGGAGATACTTTCCAGCGAAGAGACGTTGGAGAGAAAGATACTAACATACCAAGATATGTTGTTGTTGTAATATTAGCTGTGTGACGGAGCAGTTTTGAGCGTCATTGTTTATCTGGAACAGCTTTAATATTGTACTCATCCAGATACTGGAGAGAGAGAACGAGAGCGCGTTAGAGCTGAAACTGAAGAGCGAGCGAGAGCGTGTTTTACTCTTTTACTCAATGATGAATAAACTTTCAGTTAATCCGCGGGTCACATGCGTTCCGCACTGGAGAGCACGATCTGTATGGATCACGGATATTCCTGTGATCCGTTTCACCACGATACCGCAGTGGAGAGGAAGAGGAAACGCGCGTTGTAGTATTGTTTGTCCGTAAACATGGCGGCGAATTCAATGTATGTAGGGCCGCTCTGTATGTAGATATAAATAGCTTATTCTAAGGTATTACAAACATAATGGTTCATTACGTAAGGTCTTTATATACCTCTGAAGAAATAGTTTTGTATATTATATTGCATTTCAGTCAATAGATCCTCCTAAAAATGCCATATTGTTCCTTTAATAAACTGGAAATAGGTTTTAGAAGATTGGTACACTGTGATAATAAAGGGATGGACATGCTTATTAACAATATTTAGGTAGGCTGTGATTCCTAAATGATGTTCAGCTGAGTATAAAACGTCTGTTATCATCTGTAAAAAACACAAATGCATATCATCACATAAATAGACTGGTTAAAGACAAAGGACATTAATGTTATTTACAAATGGATCAATTAGGGCCATACAAGTTTTAGTTTACCCATTTTTTATTGTTCTGTGTATACAATAGTAATATATTTGTCCACATAAAAATACTGTAGTATACTATAGTATTTACTAGGCCTATAGGAAACTGCAGTAAAATTACTAGATAATATTGTTTTTGAACCTTACAACAGTAAATATTAAATTATACTACAGTTTATCAATTTACAACAAGAGTACTACAATTTGCTATATCAAATACTATAGAACACTACAGTATTTTTTTATTTGAGCGTTTAGGTTCAAGAAGACGTAGAAGACGCTCCCACAATAGATGCTTGAGTTTCTGTGCGTGTAGTTCTGTGACGATAGTTTTTCTCAAACAGTGAAAACTGTTTAATGCACCTGAAATATATTCTCAGGGCAACTCTGGACATGATATTCATGTGTTTCTGTCCTCATACAGTGAGACGCATACAAATCCATGAGCGTCACACGTGTAGCACGTTAAACTCTGCAACACATTCACTCATACACGCAGAACCGGCAGATGATAGAGTTAAATAGCAGGATTCCGCGTCCGCTTCACGGAAATCATAGGGCTCTAGATATATGTGAACTCAATGCAGCCGGGAAATGATTTTCAATCGCAAAATAGACTAAAACTAAGTAAATAAGCGGTGCGCCATAGATTAACGTCACACAAACAAGGACAAAAACACTTCACACAAACAAGCCGCTCTGTCTAATGCACTTGCAAAACTGGATCGCTCGCGTGAGACCACGCAGCACGGCGAGAGTGATTCGAAAGCATACAGAGCTCTCCGCTCTCACGGTGCTAAAATGTCATACGCCAATGGGTCTGTGCAGCGCTGAATGATGTCGAACACACCTCTTGTTTTAGACGACAGACAAGATCATGATCCTCGCGATTCCGTTGAAAGGTGGATTGTGGGCGCCTTCAAGATCGATCGCGATATATGTCGCACTGTACAGCCCTGCCTAATGAAGCGGCCAGTAAATGTATACACCACTTTGGCAGATGGAAACGATGCTGGTGCAACGCTGGTCCAGAAGAACTTCCTGTTTCGGATTTTTAGCACTACAACACTAAAAACATAATACTTATAACCGAAATGATAAACAAATATGTTTAATATTTATATAAGATTAAAAATAATATTAAATGAAAAAACTGAAACTGGAAATGCTACTGGACCAGTGTTTACATCTTACAAAGTGCAGGTTTCCTTACTGCCGTTTAATCATCCTATTTAGAAATAATTAAAAATGTTTAATAAAATGATGGAAACAGCAACAACAGAGTACAGCTGCTCTGAATGACTGTAGTATGGCATCAATCATATTTTCTTATACAAAGGTATACATACAGTGCCATTTTACATGTTGGTCAGACAGCTCCTTCAAATCTGCTGGAGGTTATTGCCTACAAAAGTCATGTTGGCACACAAAACTAATCAGCCAAACAGGAGAATTGATCTTAATTTATTTTAAGAGAAAATACACTGAGCCAAACATTATAATTCACAGTTGAAGCAAATATTGTTGATCATCTCCTAACACAGCAGCATATTAAGCTCTGGGTAGATGCAGGGAAAATGGCCAGGTAGAAAGATACGGGCAACTTTGACAGTGGCCAAATTGTTACGGCAAGTTGACTGGCTCACAGTGTCTTTGAAAAGGAAAGGCTTTTGAATTGCTTTCACTTAGCAGTGGTGAGAATGAGGAGGTATAAGCCACAAACTGGCAACAGGGTGTTTGGCGACTAAAGCCCCAAATATACTTGACTGTCCATGTCCGTCTCGCATCCGTGTCCGTCTCTTCAGGGGTCTTACAGAGGCCATGCCTTGGCAGGTTGGTGCTGTTTTGGCAGCACAGGATGGACCAACAGTATAGGTATCATAATGTTTTGGCTTATCCGTGTATATCTACCTTGCCAGTATATCGGTCGACCACTAGAGGCAGCTATAAGTAAAGTGTAAACTTTTTACATTTATAAAACATTAACTTTTGCTGATGAAAAAAATATAGTCTTTATTTCTAAGAAGGGTAAGTATTATTCAATCAAACTGAGCTCAAAAACGTATGATACTCATACTTTATTATGTTAGATTTCATTTATATGCATAGTGTTTAGTTCAATGAGGTCTGAACATATATTAACATGTGATTTTGTGTTTTAGCTTGGCATTGTGTATCGGGACATTAAACTGGAAAACATTTTATTGGACAGTGATGGTCATGTGGTCCTGACAGACTTTGGGCTGAGTAAGGAGTTTCTGGAAGAGGAGGTGAGAAAATATAAACTATATTTTTAACCGCTTATGTTTTTGACAAAGCTGCCACCCTCAGCATACCGTCACATATTTGGGATTTGAGAACAAAAGGTGATGTCACAAGGTGATGTCACAAGCTGCTGATCATAATGGCAGGGCTCTCAAGTCTCACACGTTCATTCACCGTAAGACACACGCATTTCAGCCTGTTCACACGCTCACACGCCACACCTTGTATTTTTCACTCTGAGAAATAAGGAATAAGTCATCCTGCTTTATACAGTTAGGCAAATGAAATGTGAAGCATTACGTCCGTTCACGGTGCATAAAAGATTTTTTTCTGTGTTTTATTCACAGCGCTGAGCATCACAACCAATCATAGACAGTGCATGAACATAATGACGTTATGTGATCAGAATTTTATATGAGTCACCGACGTAGAGGAGTTATGTTGTGGCTCGCTCGCAAAGAGCAGATACGATCAGACTCATTTATTATAACGGGACTTTCATGCAGTCCGTGTTATCCTTTATAACGAGATTATAACTGAAGTTTTTCGCTCGCTTTCTGTTTATTCCCAATTTAAATAAACGTTTCTTTTTTATGCTGTTAAGAGACAATGTGAAGATTTACTAATGCAAAAACTGCAATAATAATCACTCATAAACAGTTTGTCTTGCTAACCAATAAGAATATGACATGCAAATTTTTTTATATATAATTATAATGATTACAATACCAAAAGCAACTATGTTTTTTATATTTCAATCTTGCAGTGCCGTTTTTTGTATTTATGACATGTGATCACATGCTCATCTGACATCAAAAGACAAAGACATCAGCCTTAAAGAGAAAGTTCACCCAAAAATGAAAATTCTGTCGTCATTTACTCACCCTCAGATTATTCCAAACTTGTATAAATGTCTTTGTTCTGCTAAACGCCAAGGACAATTTTTGGAAGAATGTCAGTAAAATAAATAATCAGTAGGGTCAATGGGGATGAGTTTGTCCCTTTAAACTTTGTTTTTTTATCATATATGTACAAACCCGATTCCAAAAAAGTTGGGACACTGTACAAATTGTGAATAAAAACAGAATGCAATGATGTGGAAGTTTCAAATTTCAATATTTTATTCAGAATACAACAGATGACATATCAAATGTTTAAACTGAGAGAATGTATCATTTTAAGGGAAAAATAAGTTGATTTTAAATTTCATGGCATCAACACATCTCAAAAAAGTTGGGACAAGGCCATGTTTACCACTGTGTGGCATCCCCTCTTCTTTTTATAACAGTCTGCAAACGTCTGGGGACTGAGGAGACAAGTTGCTCAAGTTTAGGAATAGGAATGTTGTCCCATTCTTGTCTAATACAGGCTTCTAGTTGCTCGACTGTCTTAGGTCTTCTTTGTCGCATCTTCCTCTTTATGATGCGCCAAATGTTTTCTATGGGTGAAAGATCTGGACTGCAGGCTGGCCATTTCAGTACCCGGATCCTTCTTCTACGCAGCCATGATGTTGTAATTGATGCAGTATGTGGTCTGGCATTGTCATGTTGGAAAATGCAAGGTCTTCCCTGAAAGAGACGACGTCTGGATGGGAGCATATGTTGTTCTAGAACTTGGATATACCTTTCAGCATTGATGGTGCCTTTCCAGATGTGTAAGCTGCCCATGCCACACGCACTCATGCAACCCCATACCATCAGAGATGCAGGCTTCTGAACTGAGCGCTGATAACAACTTGGGTTGTCCTTGTCCTCTTTAGTCCGGATGACATGGCGTCCCAGTTTTCCAAAAAGAACTTCAAATTTTGATTCGTCTGACCACAGAACAGTTTTCCACTTTGCCACAGTCCATTTTAAATGAGCCTTGGCCCAGAGAAAACGCCTGCGCTTCTGGATCATGTTTAGATATGTCTTCTTTTTTGACCTATAGAGTTTTAGCCGGCAACGGCGAATGGCACGGTGGATTGTGTTCACCGACAATGTTTTCAGGAAGTATTCCTGAGCCCATGTTGTGATTTCCATTACAGTAGCATTCCTGTATGTGATGCAGTGCCGTCTAAGGGCCCGAAGATCAAGGGCATCCAGTATGGTTTTCCGGCCTTGACCCTTACGCACAGAGATTGTTCCAGATTCTCTGAATCTTTGGATGATATTATGCACTGTAGATGATGATAACTTCAAACTCTTTGCAATTTTTCTCTGAGAAACTCCTTTCTGATATTGCTCCAATATTTTTCGCCGCAGCATTGGGGGAATTGGTGATCCTCTGCCCATCTTGACTTCTGAGAGACACTGCCACTCTGAGAGGCTCTTTTTATACCCAATCATGTTGCCAATTGACCTAATAAGTTGCAAATTGGTCCTCCAGCTGTTCCTTATATGTACATTTAACTTTTCCGGCCTCTTATTGCTACCTGTCCCAACTTTTTTGGAATGTGTAGCTCTCATGAAATCCAAAATGAGACAATATTTGGCATGACATTTCAAAATGTCTCACTTTCAACATTTGATATGTTATCTATATTCTATTGTGAATAAAATATAAGTTTATGAGATTCGTAAATTATTGCATTCCTTTTTTATTCACAATTTGTACAGTGTCCCAACTTTTTTGGAATCGGGTTTGTATAATGTATAACTTACACTTTAAATTACAATTACATTAATCTTACATTATGTAATATTGTTGTGAATATGGCACATTTGAGCAGCATTAAACAGTAATAAACCATGTCATGCTGCTGTAATTTAAAGATGGCTTTTGGTGATGTTGATAACATTTTACTGTCTGTAGTTTGTCATTATTCTTATTGGTTGAAATAACTGGTTAAATATAAGTATTTGAAGACAATGCATATAAATGACAATGCACATTTAATGCTTAACCTTAGCTTTGGCTACCTAAAACAAATAAAATTAATAGAGAAATGTATTTTCTTATTCTAAATTCTCCTGTATTAATGTTCTTTTCAGCTATGCTAAGACTACATCTCTTAAAGCAGAGCACTCTGGTTAACATTTCAGTAATGTTTTACACACACAGCTTGACGTAAGTTCTGCAACCCTGCTGTATGTGTACAGCATGTACATTGAGCACTGCTTGTTTGGGGCCCAATTTCTTTTATTTTCAATAAATTATTTTAAAATATATACATATTTACGTAATAAATATATAAGTATTTATTTTATTTGGATTCATTTGTCTATTTTTTTTTCAGATTTACCAATTGGTATAATTGTTATTTGTGTTGGACTGCTAAAAAAATTCTTGAGAGAATTGGGTGGGGCTGAGGGGCCGCTGCTGAAACTTTAAGTGGCTCCTCTCCTAACAGATGTGATCTCACTCCAAACTTTTGATAAAACTTGAGAGCTCTGTAATAGGAACATATTAATCAATAGCTGGTGATTGGTGACAACGTTATACTCTGTTATGTCAACTGCAAAGTGACTGCTTATCATTTTTATTCTAAGGTTTGCACCCTGAATTAGAGCTGTAATCGGGCCTTAAAAGTTAGGCCCGACAGTGCCCGAGCCCGACAGAATTCGGCCCGAGCCCGACAAGTACATTTTGATTGACAGCTTTTTAAAAGCCCGAACCCGTTTACAGCCCGACATTAGGCTATTCAAATGTGCGCACGCACACAGCTTTTTGTCAAGAATGAGTCATTTATACATGTTTTAACATAATTTATTAATGACTAACGTAGGCTATAGGCCACTTGGATGTTGGAACAAAGAAATAAATAAGTCCTCTGTAACATCGTAACATCTCACATATCCCACTGGCTCATTATTCTCATTATGCACATGGTCAAAACTTTTCCACACCTCAGACTTTGCTTTAGTTGCTGGTGCAACCAAAACGTAATCGCCAGAGGCAAGCCTCCGTTTCACCTCCTAAGCCAACCCGTTCTCACTCCCGACTCGTCACATATTTACGCTCGGTCAGCGCCCCACGGCGTCACATTTGAACGCGCAGAGTACCCCTTTGGCGTTGTTTTTCGACGAACAGGGAACTGCGTTGCTGTTTTCTAAATGCTCCAGACCGAGATGCGTGCAATTCTTAGCATTTCATAATTATTTATGGTTTTAATATTTTGTAGCACCTAACCCCAACCTCACCCTAAACCTAACCCTAACCACTTCTCAGCCATATAAAACACAACACGCGAATAAAAGTACAGTCACAGGTATTTATTACACAAACTGACCAAAAGCATTACAAAATAAAACAAACAACTTGTTTCGCATACCTTTTTGCACCAAAGCCTTACGATAACATTACAATGGAGATGCCGTGCGTGTCCGTGAATACATGAACTCGGCTGAGGCTCCCATTCAAAAGATAAACCGGAACAGCTAGATGCAGTCGGTTGCGGGAGCCAATACCGTTTCACGTTCAAAGCCAACGAAATGACGCGATCGGACACGAGACACGGGAAAGCCAATGGCATCGAAGCTGACGTAACTTCCTCTGGCGGCAAATTTTGAACGTCGTTCTTCACTGGATTTGAGATTTACGGCGGACGGTGATCGCTTTCGCATCTGTTCCTCATACAAATCGATCGTTTCGCGTTGGTACCCTTGGAATATCTGTATTTTTGAACGACATTGTGACTGCTTGTATTATGTGTTTTATATTACGATAAATAAACTGTTTTAAACATTCAATAAACATTACTTGCTCAAACTGTCTGAATAGTGTCATGTAAATGCAATTATCCTGGCCATTAAACTTAAATTAAACCCCGAAACATCATCATTGCAAATTATATCTAATATACATTTTCATAATGACGTGAAATTCGCGTGCCCTTCACGTCGAAAAACGACGTCAAAGGAGTACCTTGCGTGTTCAAAAGTGACGCCGAAGGGCGCTGACCGAGCATAAATATGTGACGAGTCGGGAGTGAGAATGTGTTGCAACCCTCAGCATCCATTTTTGCATCTTTGTCGCTAATCGGAACGCATCACATGACCGCGCAAGCCCGAGCCCGTGTAAAATGATAGAAATTAAGCCCGAACCCGACCGCACCCGTCGGGTCACGTCGGGTCCGTCGGGTTCGGGCAAAGATCTTCAGCTCTACCCTGAATAGTAGGGCTGCCCCCGAATAGATATTTTTGTAGTCGTTTATTTAGGTCATTAGTCGACTATTCGCACGTTTATGATATTAATTTAAATATTAATACACTGTGACGAGGGAGGCGTGACGAGAGCCGTGGGAGGAAGAAGCGAGGCCGGGACGCGATTGATAATGAGTGTCAGCTGGGCGTCATTCTGGCCTCGTATCTCTCACGGAGGAGCGGAAGCATAAAAGGACAAACGGCAGGAGAATACGGCGAGAGAGGACCGGGCCCGGAAGTGTTAAGTTTTGTTTATGTTCGTGTGGTCGGCAGTCGTCCGTGAGGGGCTGCCAGCCTGTTTTAATGCTGTTTATTGTTTATTTGTTTTTGATTAAATATGTTTGAATGTTCGCCGGTTCCCGCCTCCTTCCTTTCCGTTTTATTGAGTTTTGCTACATTGGTGCCGAAACCCGGGAGGAAGGAGGGACATGCTGTCGAAGAGCCCTCGCCCCAAGGGGTCTCGCGGTGCTGCGGAGTCGGTGGTGCTGGAGCGTGTGCCCGGATGGGACGAAGAGCTTGCTGCCGTGTGCCTGGGTCGAGGTGGGGTGGCTGCCATCCGAAAGGGAGCGGAGAGGTTAGCCGTCTGCCCGCAGTTGAAGGAGCCACCGCCGGCCGCCAGGACACTAGGGCCTCGCTGCCACGCCCCTGGGTCGAGGTGGGATGGTCCGGGAGGGAGCGGAGGAGTCAGCCCCGCTTGCCGTGGGTCGGAGCCTGCTGCCGTCCGCCGGAAAGGGGAGGAGCAGGAAGCGGGGGACTCGCTACTAGCTGCCCTCAGCCGGAAGAGCCATCGCCGGCCGCCAGGGGGTGGAGGAGGCGCGAGCTGTCCACCGAGCGTCCAGTACCACCGCATGGCACCGCGAGGAAGAGCCTCTCGGCTGGCTGAGGACTGAGCGGCAGCGTGTAGGGGAACCGGACCAAATTTTATTTTTTTTCTGTTTCCTCTCTCCCCTCTCTCGCCCCTGTAGTTCCTGGTGCTTCCGTCTCCGTTCTCTCGTCTCTCCATACCCCCAGGCGCTGGGGCCATTGAGACTGGCCCCCGGGGGGAGTAAGCACAGTCTCGTGGGTGACCCCCGGCCTGTGAGGGGCGATGGGGGTATGTGACGAGGGAGGCGTGACGAGAGCCATGGGAGGATGAAGCGAGGCCGGGACGCGATTGATAATGAGTGTCAGCTGGGCATCATTCTGGCCTCGTATCTCTCACGGAGGAGCGGAAGCATAAAAGGACAAATGGCAGGAGAATACGGCGAGAGAGGACCGGGCCCGGAAGTGTTAAGTTTTGTTTATGTTCGTATAGCCGGCAGTCGTCCGTGAGGGGCTGCCGGCCTGTTTTAATGCTGTTTATTGTTTATTTGTTTTTGATTAAATATGTTTGAATGTTAGCCGGTTCCCGCCTCCTTCCTTCCATTTTATTGAGCTTTGCTACATACACATTGGGGAATGGGGACATCAGATTATGGTTTAAGATTCATGGATGACAAAGATGTAACATTGTTTCATGTAACATTGCTAACATTGTTCTATATTACAGAGATATACAAAACCATTATAATGAGTCTTTAAAATGTACATTGCTCATGCATAATGCAATCTGCTGTGACACCGCCACAAGTTATGATTATATGTCTCAATAAAAATAGAAAAAAATAAAGTAAATATAAATTTTACGCAAACAAACCAAAACAACAAAGTAAAAGTTTCATGCAAGAATAAAAAGGCCTATGAATACATAAAGAAACCTTTTGTCTCAGTATAATATTTCACTATACAACTAATGAAAATTGAAAAACTAATAATAAATATAAATTTTACGCAAACAAACCAAAACAACAAACTAAAAGTTTCGTGCAAGAATAAAAAGGCCTATGAACCAGTGTTAATTTAGTTTTAGTCATAGTCTTTTGACGAAAATGCAATTTAGTTTTAGTCACATTTTAGTCAACCCCATCATTGTAGTTTTAGTCTAGTTTTAGTCTACGAAATATGAAAAACATTTTAGTTGAATAAATATACATTATATTTAGTCTACTAAAATCTAAATCAGAGGGGGGAAAACTTTTTAGACCAGAGGGCCACATCAAGTTTTGCAAACCAAGTGAAGGGCTGCATGCTACAACTTTGTTAATAGAACATTTATTTAAACTGGAGGTATGCATGGAAAATATATTACCTGACAGAAAAATGTGTCATATTAACACATTAAACAACAATTCTTATTTAATATCTATTATTGAGTCATATTTACAACAGATATAATCTCACTGCACTTCTATTACTATGTACATATCAGTCATCATAAAACTATGTCTGATAAAAACTCAGGAAAACCTTAGTAATTGCCTTTCCAAGGCGTGGTTATGACAGTGTTAATGTGAGCAATGAGCCTGGTCCCCTCTCCTTGCAAGGGTGTCAAAGTCTGGAGTGATCTTTGATGTAGAGATCCTCAGGATAGCTGACAAGTGGCTGTTTGTTAGGTTTCATCTGCGGTGGGCTTTGTTGTAGTTCATGATTGAGTAGGTTTGTTCACACATATGTGGATCCAAATAAAACAAGCATTCTTTGGGCATGTTTCTTAATGTTTGGAAATTTGTTTTCATCCAGTGAAGCATAAAACTGGATAACTGGTGTTGTCTGAAACTTCTCCTTCAAAGTAATGTCACACTGGATGTCAATGAGTTCCAGTTGTGTGTCTGGTGGTGCATTCTCACTGTCAAAAGATAGGGGGCATGAGACAAGTTCAAGCTCAGTCTCAATTTTTGCAAAGTCTGTGAAGCGACGGGAAAATTCTGCATGCAAGTCGCTCAAAGTGCTGCTGTACCTCTCAATGTGAGACTATGTTATTGGTGAACTTAGTCCGCCCAGTGTTGGAAAATGAGCAAAATCTCGGCTGGATATATGTCTGGAGAACAATACAAGTTTGGCTTTGAACGCTTTCACGTTGCTGTACAGTTCGTGTGCAAAAACGTCCTTTCCCTGAAGTTTCAAATTGAGATCGTTCAGATGCCTCAGTGTGTCGATACCGAACGCGAGGTCTGTCAGCCAGTTTGTGTCTTGTAATTCGTTAAAGTCGTCAGTTTTACCAACTGTATTGAGGAACGTTGCTATCTCACCTTTTAGTTCCCAGACACGGTGAAACACTTTGCCGAGACTTAGCCAGCGCACATTTGAGTGGTATAAGAGGTCATGGTGCTCTGCCTCCGTTTCGTTAAGTAGCTGAATGAACTGCCGATGGTTAAGCGCTCTTGCCCGTATAAAGTTGACAAGCTTCACAACCACTTTGACAACATTTTCTAGCTTCAACACAATTTTACACAACGCTTCTTGATGTATAATGCTGTGAAGAAATATTAGTTCTTCTGAGTTCAGGCATTCGTCTTTTACTTTGTCTTGTAACCTTTTTAGCAGTCCAGTGTTTTTACCGGTTAGGTTTGGAGATCCATCCGTTGTGACACTTGTCAGCTTTCCCCACGGCAGGTTATTTTTCCCCAGGCAGACGGACACACTGTCATATAAATCAACGCCCCTGGTCGTTCCCATCATTGATTCCATCCCAAGAAGTTCCTCTGTTATTTCGAAATTTTCGTTTATTCCTCTGACAAAAATCAAAAGTTGAGCAGTGCCTGCGATGTCAGTACTTTCATCCAGTGCGATAGAAAAAAGACTGAAGCCGTCCGCTTTCTTTTTTAGTTCGGACAGCAGCTCGTCATCAATAACTTCAACGCGCCTGGTGATTGTTCTCCGCGATAAGCTAATTTTCTCAAACTGACTTTTAGAACCAGAACAAAGTATGTCAGCAGTCTCCACCATACAGTTTTTCACAAATTCCCCATCCGAAAAAGGCTTGCTATGCTTTGCAATTTTATGTGCCACTACATAACTAGCTTTCGTCACAGATTCTTGAATTGTGCACTGTTTCGTAAATGTATTTTGCTGGGCTTTTAAGTTTGTGGCAAGTTTTAAAGCCTTGTTTGCCTTTTCTGCAGATGACAGGTTCACAGCATAATTTGAATGCTTGCTTGAAAAATGACGACTGAGGTTGTAGTCTTTAAAAACGGCAATACTTTCATGGCATATTAGACATACCGCCTTTTGTCCGATACTGGTGAAGAAGTATTTTGTTGTCCATTCTTCGTTGAACACACGACATTCAGAGTCCACTTTTCTTTTTTTCACCACACTCATTTTCACTTATTAACGTCCGAATTATTACCAATGCATTCTAATTCTATGTTAGGCCCTAACTGTACTGCGTGCGTTTATACTGCCACCTATTGGCGTTCGCATGTATTGCATCAAATTAGTAATTCAGAACCAAAACATTACTCAAATGCAGTATTTAAAAAAAAACTCCCTCGTGGCTCGCGGGCCGGATGAAAGTTTTTAGCAGCCCGTAGTTTGCCCCCCTCTGATCTAAATGGTTTAAATCATTTACTTGGTGTAATTAAATGTTCCATACAAAAATTCAACTGTTTTGACATAATTTACTTCACCTTAGAATGAAATTAAACCAGGTCATTACCTTTATTTTTCAGAAAAGTTCAGTAACTAAATTTGCGTTGTTGGAACACAGAATATTAGACCATGAATGACATGTTCCAGTTCATTCAATCCCATTTGACACAATTGACTCGTTAAGTAGGGCGTATAACATTGGGCAGTCGTGGCCTAATGGTTAGAGAGTCGGACTGGTCGATTCCCAGGGGTAACGACTGAGGTGCCCTTGAGCAAGGCACCTTACCCGTACTTGCTGCAGTGATAGCTGCCCACTGCTCCGGTGTACGTGTGTTCACCACTTGCTGTGCGTGTGTTCACTACTCTCTGGATGGGTTAAAAGCAGAGGTCACATTTCGGGTATGGGTCACCATATCTGACTAATAGGTCACTTTCATTCAGTTCATTCAACCAATGAAACGCTCTGACAGGGCTCACACTCAAAGGCTATTGGCTCATGGCATGCCTCTTTGAAGAAAGAGCTGCACTGTCTTTGCTTGAGACAGCAATGAATGAGAAATAGCTTTCAAAAAGACATATTATGTAAATTGTATTACATTTCTTTAATCATGCAAACATGATGTTACATAATTGGTTCGAATGTACAGTTTGACTCACTTCGTCACTTATATAATCAGTAGAGGACAGCGCTGGTTTCTTTTGGCTGACTTTATGTTGCATTTCACGTTATGCAGCAGCTCGTGTTAAGTTAACATAGGCATATAAAAACCTTTGCGCTGCCTTCGTAATGTGTTCCGGGGTAACTCGCCTGCAGTCGCGCTTCAAGTTTGCAGCGTTTTACCGGCGATCGTGAAGGAAAATAAGACGCTTTGTAAACCGCGTGGAGACACAGAATATGTCTGTGCTTGCCCTTCTCCCAGAGACTTCTCTCTACCGTTTATATGAGATAAGCACATGCACGCAAACTGATGTCCGCCAGGTGGGACAAGAATATTTTCGTCTCGTTTTTATTAGTTGATGAAAATGTCAGTATATTTTTATTACAGTTTTCGTTATCATGCATTCATTTTTATTTAGTTATCGTCTCGTTTTCATCAGTGAAAACATGTCGTTAACGAATACTTTTCATTGTAGTTTTCGTTAACGAAATTAACACTGCTATGAACACATAAAGAAACCTTTTTTTCTCTGGATTAGATTACAAAAATAGCCTATAATGTGAAAAACAAGTATTCTCTTCAAAAACTAAATTGAAGCAATATTTTTAAACGTAGAATAGGGGTGGGACAATATATCGACATGGCGATGTATTGTCATCCTTCTCCGTGCGATACGACCCAAACATCGATATTTTAAATAATTAACAATAGATTTCCAAGCGTTATTTTATCATGGATCCACTGGGTGGTGCTTAACACATGAATGAGGGAAACCTGAACAAATCAGTCCCCACAGGATTTTGTGGAGATTTTTTGTGATTTCTGTGGCCAAAAATGCATAATTTTGCAGCGGCTTTATTCAAATTTTGCGATAAAAATTGCGGAGGGTTTTTTACAGAAAAAGTTAAACAGCTAATGCTAACGCCTTCAGCGGAACGAAGGAAAGGAGACCAAAGGCTAGTTTTTTTTAATAGATTGCACTGGATGTTGTTAGCAGTGTTACAGACCCTTCTGTCTCCTATAGTTCTTCTATAGTATCTCTGCTTGACTTTTGGAGCAGGTTTTGACAGAATGCGCTATGTGATGACGTCACATGGTGCGTCTTCAGACAAATTATGCGGAAAATCAGTGACAATCTATAAATTTTTTAAGTTGCCGCACATTTTGTGGAGTTTGTTTGATTATGCGTTAAATTCTGTGATCACAAAATCGCTAAATCCTGCAGGGACTGACAAACGTTAATTAGTACAAGAAAGAGTTTAGGATGAAATAATAGATGCTCCGTGCATATATGAAAATGAACGTTAATGTGCTTAGGAAAGTTGATGCACTGAGATGTTTTCAGGTTTCTTTTATTTAAGCTGGTTAACACTGAGATGATCCCAGGTTTAAATAACCTGGTTATATGTACCTGGTTTACACAATTTATTTGAGTTAAATTTGTCAGTTCACAAAGATAAGCTGTTAATTTAAGCATAAAATGTTTACTTTACTTGAAATGTCACTCATATGTTATTAATTCACCTACTGAAAAAATAACATGTATCGTTATAATAGCAATATATCGATTATCGCAAAT
Source organism: Triplophysa rosa (assembly GCF_024868665.1). NCBI lineage: Eukaryota > Metazoa > Chordata > Actinopteri > Cypriniformes > Nemacheilidae > Triplophysa > Triplophysa rosa. The sequence goes on from NC_079891.1 coordinate 8,853,415, forward strand.
CGTATTCCACAGAAACTCCAGTATTGTGATATTATCGGTATCGTGAGCCATGTACCGAGTATCAAATCCTATCGTGAGGTACCCTGTGATTCCCACCCCTAACGTAGAATAGAAGATAAATGGTAAAAAATAGAGCAATCTGAACCACTTAAAAGAAAAAAAATCAGTGGAAATAATCAAGCCGACGCCCCTAACACCGAAAGAAAACTCAAAGGTCAGAACGCAAAAAATAGGAATAAATAAATATATTCAATACATTATATAAATGCATAAATAAAACATAAAGTATTAACTAAACATTCCAACAATATATAACAACTATATTGATAGCTGCAAGCAGCGATATGGGGCCAAGCCCCAGAGTCATGGTAACAGAGCAAAAACAGACATGTTGAGAAGAACAGGTAAGAACAAAACATAGGGATTGCACATGGGATTCGACCACAGAAACTCCAGGCTTGTGGTTTATCAAATCACACCACTTAGCTGGCATGTTGCACCCAGGCTCCTGAGGAGACGGATCAGAGCTGTAAGTAACAAAATCACTGAAGGTGCAGCTATGCCAGTGCACAGCCACAAGAACAAAATGAATGTGAAAAACAGATATGCTGAAGAGAACAGTCGAGAATGAACTACAAATGACGACTTTGTCTATAAACGTGAGACACGCACTGATGGTGGAGACATGGAAGGGATGGAGCACGCGCGTGTGTTTAGCAGATCTGGCAAACGTAGAATTGCGTTCCTCATTTTTTAGCCACCATGTTACTCTTACACTCTTACACCCTTGGACCAATAAACATTTAAATATACTTATAATAGCGTGCTTTTATCCAAGTTCAAGCTATTATTAGAGCGAATGGCTATGTAAAATGACTAAAGTGGTGTGTATACGCTTTTGAAAAAAGCTGTGACAATCGAGTAATTAAAATTTGTTCGAATAACGAATAGTTGACTGTAAGGAGGCAGCCCTACTAAATAGTGTGCTTACCGCAACCTACTATTGGCACAGATTGTCGACACCATACCAACTTGCTTTTAACACGTAGACTAATGATTAGATTGTGTTATAAGTGCTTAGTTTTCAGAGACCTGCATTAGAGTGCTGTTCCTGCTCACAAAATAAAGGCTTTTCGATAAACTTCAGTTAGAATTTTCAGTGTGCCCACACTATGTCCTGGGTGCAGTTCTTAAATGGTGCTCTGCTTCTTTGTTCACCTGTAGAAAGAGAGAACATACTCATTCTGCGGCACTATAGAGTACATGGCGCCAGAGATCATCAGAGGTAAAGCTGGTCATGGCAAGGTGAGAAGAGAGATAATTTATTGGGTGAATTAACAAAAATATTTTTTGGACATATTTCACCCTAAAAACTAAGAAATTATATTTTTAATTTAAATAGTCTTTTTGGGCTGCGCATTCTAAAACTAAGGGAAAAGCAAAATCAGCATTTTTTTTGTAGAAGTTACTCTGTATATCCTTTTGATGGGTTGCAATGTTAGGAAATTATAAGGGTGACCGATAATTGTAATTAAAATAAACTTTTTTGAAATAAGATTTTGTGAGGTATGAAACGTTTATGCTTAACTGTTATAGTTGAAAAGTCACAATACAAAGAAACTAAAATAAAATATATTTGATTTTCTTTTAATTTTGGGGTGAAATACGACCTCTGCATGTTTTTAACATGCTTCAGGGAATGCAGACCACTATGACTGATGGGTATAAAGTCTGACAAATGAAGAATGATCTTTCTGTCTGTATGCAGGTGGTGGATTGGTGGAGTTTGGGAATTCTGATGTTTGAGCTACTGACAGGAGCATCTCCATTCACTCTGGAGGGAGAGAGAAATTCCCAGAGTGAAGTGTCCAAGTGAGTTTTGACTGTACACAGACAACCCTAAGTTGTTCTAATGACCTTCTCCTCACACGCAGTGTATACTCTCGCGGTCTGTTTAAACTCCCAGTGATAACCGCTGTTGTTATGATTGCATCAGTTAATGCATTTCACAGAATGAAATGAGCTCTTGCGTTTTTTCTCTCAGACGCATCCTGCGCTGTGAACCTCCTTTCCCCTCTATTATCGGCCCTTTGGCTCAGGACCTTTTGCGGAAGTTACTGGTTAAAGACCCTCATAAGAGACTGGGCTCTGGGCCTCGAGGAGCAGAAGAGATCAAGTCTCATCCTTTCTTCAAGGTTCTTGCAATCATTTTTTTATTTTGTATAATCTATTTGTCTTTCTTTGTCTGATCTTTTCTCTGCATGCTTTATACGTGATATTTTGAACAAGAGCAGTTGCATCAAATGTAATCATTTAAAATATTATAATTGAATTTAAATTTAAAAAATATTTTTCTTTTTTTATAATTTTATTTCATTCTATTGTTTTAATACGGAATTAAAACGGAATTAACTGTATAACGCGGGTGTGTAACTACATGCGTGATGCTCATGGAGTTTTTAATGTCTACATCTTACTATATAAAGACGTAAACACATGAACATCTCCAGAGATGCTCTGCAGTACCATATTATTTTCATCAAACATTAAGACTTTAAATTTAAATGGTTTATTTTTTATTTAAAAGGCTGCATTCTTTTCAATTTCTTAATTTTTACTTCAGTTATTTTATAACAGACTGATTAGAAAGACTTATACAGTACTGCTGGTCCTTTTACATCTGTTTTATTTATTATTATTGAACAATATATCGTTTATTATTATTTTATTATTTTGTTAAGTCTGCATGCATTTATTCAAGAGAATGTTTCATAAGTTCATGTAACATTTATAAACATTTCACTTATAAAAAGGTTTTACAACAACATTACCATCTTTTGTTACATGTAAATACACTACGTCAAAGTGATATAAAACTTGATATAAAATGTTCAACTTTTAGTTGGAGGGCAGTGGGAGACCACATTAATGTTTTTTTCAGGGGGCCCAGAATTCTGTAGCTGCGGCCCTGCTGGGGCTTTGAAAGGATTAAATGCATTCCTTTTTTTCAGTATTTCTTTTAAAGGTCTAATCAGACGAGCACTTTCAACAAGATGGTATGATTTATTAGGGTCTTCATGAAATGTCTGGAACATATTTTGCTTAAAAACACTGAATGGCTGTGTAAACAAAACCCTTCTTGCCTCGTCAAAAACAGCTATGCTCACAGCAACCCGTTTTGGTGCATGTCTCTTTAAATGATAATGAGTTACAGCGAACCCCACCCAAACAGCAAACAGCTAATGCGCTTACGTTGTGCGTGTATGCTTACCTAAAATCCACAGAATCCACTGCACATCTCAGCGGAATTACATGGATTTTAGTGCTTGTCATTGACAAGTTATAATGTTACACACACAACGTGAGAGCTAGTTTGCTGTGACAGATTTTTCAGCCTAAGCACGAATGATTTGAGACGTTTAAAACGAAACTAACCCCAGTGTTCGCCCCTGTTCATTAGCAAAACAACAGCTTGCCGCAGCTAAACATATTAACGCACATAATGTATTAACATTCATACAGCTAAACTCCAAGTGTCCATCTGCACTTATATACAGTACGTTTAACACTGGCTTTGAATGTTCTATTTAGCCCGTGACTGAATTGGCTCCCTTCGCTATCATATGCTAACGTTATCCTCCTATATATACGATACATTTACGTCAATTCAGACTGTTGATAAATATTACTTTCATAGGCAGTTTTGTCTCATTCAGTCGGTCTTGATCCCTCTTGAGGAACAACTTTGAAGCTAATCCTGCTTGTACTGTCCCAGATTGAAAAAGCACTCCAGTTTGAAGTGATTCTCGCAAACAAGCAGGTTTTTACTTATGGTTTCTGATGGATTTTCACTAAAAATAAAATAAATCCACTCCTCTTCCTAGGTTTGGACTCTGTGCAGCGACTACATTGCATGTTGTCCACGAACTTTAGCCATGGCGTCACGTACACCGCAGTCGCTTGTGAAAACAACAATGGCGGAGTGCGGTGGGTGGAACTGTGTAGATTAAGGGGCGGTAACATTATAATAAAATCTACTTTGGACGTCACAATCGGAGCGAAATCTGAACGGCTCGATTTCTCACATGCTTGCAGGGAAAGGCACACCAACACAAACTTACTGGGTTCTTATTTTTCACATTTTCTGGGTTGCTAGATGCACCGGGGACAAATAGCACTTAAACACAGAAAAAGTGGGTTTTTCATCTGATGTCTCCTTTAAGACAAAATAAGTCTCACCCCCTGATGGAAATTCGTCAGGCACTTTTTTGCTACATTTGTTGTGCTCAATGCTCAATGTAATTCTGTCTGGTTCTCACATTTAAAATGACTGCTCTGTGTTTTAGGGGTTAAACTGGTCTGAATTAGCAGAGAAAAAAGTTGCAAGTCCATTTCGACCAGAACTACGCAATGAGTTGGATGTGGGAAACTTTGCCGAAGAGTTTACAGGAATGGAACCAGTATATTCCCCCGCCAGCACACCACCTAGTACAGACCGGCTGTTTCAGGTACGTTCATGCACCTGCCCTGTGAGCCTTGCATAGGCATACATATGGCATACTATAACCTTAATCCAATTTCCTGCCACTCCACTTTTATCAACACACACAAATATCCGTGGGGACAGTCCATTGGCGTAATGAATTGTATACTGTACAAACTGTATATTTTATCCCTTAAACCTATCCATCATAGAAAACTTTTAGCATTTTTAGATTTTCAAAAAATATTGTTCTGTACGATTGATAAGCTTTTTTTGACACAAGTCCCCATGGGTTTGTGTGCATTCAGGTTTAAGTCCACACCGCAAGGTCTCACACACCCTAACCCTAACACACACACAAGGTATAGCAGTGAAACATAATGTAAGGTCACCCTAAACAAGTCACAGCTCCACACATTTGTTATTGTAACACCTTTTCAGTCATGTATATCCTGTTCCGAAATGTTCTGCAATCTTGTCACATCTTAATATTGGAAGTGCAACCACAACACTTACTTAAAATGAACTCTGTATCATCTTGGTTTCAGGGATATTCTTTTGTTGCTCCTTCTATCTTGTTTAATAAGAATGTAGTAATGGGGGATGTTCTAAATGCTGAGGTGAACATCGACAGGCCCGGTTCTGCTGCCGTACAGCGCAGTGCTATGCTGAAGGTACACAGTATCAAACTTAAAAAAGGAATCTTTTGATGGTTTTGTGAAAAGTTCAAATGCCTCTTTCCTAAATTTTTTCAGGAGTCACAGTTTTTTCAGCTCTATGAGCTGTGCCTGCAGGGGCCGCCACTGGGTGAGGGCAGTTTTTCTGTATGCAGGAAGTGCAGACACAGGCAGAGTGGTCAAGAATATGCTGTGAAAATTGTCAGCCGAAGGTAGAGATACACTTGTTTAATTTTTGTTCAAGCTGAGCAAACCTAATTCTAATGGGCAGAGCGCTATGGCCATCTGAGCAGATTAAATTAATAAATGTGGTGTAAAATATTACACGTGAATGATTTGTTTTCTTGAAAAAAGTTTGCTTCGTTTGGAAAAACAAATAACCTGCAAAAAATATTGTGGCTTCCATTTGATCTTATATTTGTGCCTTTATCACATGTAATTGTTCTAGGATATGTTCCCTAACTAAATTATAACACGAGTGAATGTGTCACTATTAAAGAAATCGATTTTTTCATATAGTTTAAATTCTTTTTTCCCTCTTGTGAAAAACATCGAGGGAGAGCAACTTTCTCCAACTCTCATCCACCTATGTAGTTGCTAAATCTTTAAGCGTTTGGAACCATTTACTACCATAAGGGTTTCTGACTAATAATAGTTAATATTACTAATACGTTTTTACTTGTATTTTGGCTTTTACACTTGTAAATTGAAATTACAGCCCTGAAAGATTGTTTGGTCTAAGCGAAATACCCTGTTACCTGTGTAGAGGCAACATAATTTCACAATCTGGCCCTATCTAACATAGATGTTACTGCATTTTTGACACTGTGGGGACCAAGTGTAAATTTAAAGGCATAGTTCACCCAAAAATGAGAATTCATTTTACCCACCCTCATATCATATCAAACCTGTATGATTTTTTTCTTCTAAAGAACACAAAAGAAGATATTTTGCAGAACGTTTAAACAAAATAACATTGGTCCCCTACTGACTTGCATTGTATAGACATAAAACCCCAAAGACATATCTCTAAATGTCTTTTTTGTGTTTCACAGAAGAAAGAGTCATATACAGGCTTTGACGCATATGTGTTCAGTTGTTGTGAAACAGAATGCCTATAAAGAGTCTATTTTATGCCGTATTAGGATGGAGGCTATGACTCAGAGAGAGAATGCAGCACTGAGACAGTGTGAATCTCATCCTAACATTGTCACACTCCATGAGGTCCATACTGATCAGGTAGTGATCACCCTACATACATTTAGCTAGCTTTTTTGAATTTTTTGCCTGGATGGTGCTTTTTTCTGCTTTCCATTCACTCTTTTACACAAAAATGCTTTCTTAACCAGTATCATACGTACCTGGTCATGGAGCTGTTGCGAGGCGGAGAGCTGTTGGAGCGGATAAGGAAAAAGAAGATGTTTGCGGAATGGGAGGCCAGCCAGCTAATGAAGAGCTTGGTGTCCGCTGTCAGCTACATGCATGAGGCTGGAGTTGTACACAGAGACCTCAAACCAGAGGTAAAGAGACACGGAGAGAAGGAAACTCGTCCCACAAGCATGAATGATGTCTGCTTCAAATTGGGCTGCTTGTTGGGGAGAGTTGTTGGAATACTTTTCAAAAGCCTAAAAAAATCTATCGATTTTGACTTTGTATAGCACTTTTTGTGTGAACAACTGAACAGCAAAGAGGTAAATAATAACAAGGATGGCAGTCTTTCATTGATCAAAATGTGGCTACGGAAGTATAAAGGAAAGGCTGGAAGGTTTGGAAAATTAGTGTGCAGCTTCAGTGCGTTTTTTATTGATTCTCACAGCTCTCTAATTGTATGAAAGCATGCTATTATGTGCTGACAGATGCATTTTTCTCGCATCCGTTGTGCCAGTAACCGGCCATGCCAGCTTTTATTCAGCTTCGTCAGTCTCTCGTTCTCCCATTTAAATCTCCCGTAAACTGTGATTACCCCTCACAGTTTTCACTGATTTCACTTCTGTGATATTATGCATTGAACATTGGCTTTGTGCTCAGTTGTCCATGTGCTGAATTTGTCTCTGTGCTGTGGAATCTTAATGTCCTGTCCATAAGCAAGAAAGTATTATTAGTATTATTGTTATTTTATTTCAAGGCGCCTTACTAGACACTCAAGGACACCGTACAATGAATAAAACAACAATACAAGTAACCATTAATACAACATATAATCTAACTGACAAAAAAATCTAAATAATCATAGACAAGCAAACAATAAAATAAGTAAAACAAAACACAATCGTTAAAAATCCATAAATAACCCTAATCAAGTGGTATAATCATCGAAAAGCCTGCCTAAACAGGTACGATTTAAGACGAGATCTAAAAGTGGAAAGATTTTCACTTTCCCAAACGTCTTGGGGTAATAAGTTCCAAAGGTGTGGAGTGGCATAACTAAAGGATCTGGACCAAAAAGACGTGCGAACTCGAAGTGGAACAAGAGTATGTGCAGTAGATGATATTAGTATGAGTCGGGGTGTAGTTATGGAGTAGATCTGACAAGTAAGAAGGAGCAAGATTATTAAGTGTTTTGTAAACAAAAAGGAGAATTTTAAAATTAATGTGGCATACCGTGAGCCAATGCAATTGTTCCAGTATAGGAGTAATATGTTCAGTTACTGAAGTTCTAGATATAATTCGTGCTGCTGAGTTCTGAACTAATTGAAGTTTGTGAAGAAGCTTTGAGGACAAGCCGTGAAGAAGAGAATTACAAAAATCTAATCGATATGTAACTAAAGCATGTACCAGGGTCGCTGTATTCAACACTGATAGAGACAGACGAAAGCGATTAATATTGCGCAAATGAAAATATGTAGTTCGAACTATACTGTTTACGTGTGCTTCAAATGATAAGGTAGAATCAATGATGACACCCAGCGTTTTAACTTGAGAAGACATGGAAACCGACAAATCATCAGAAATCATAGGAAGACTTTCTGAATTAGCTAAAGTATTTTTTGAGCCAATAAGCAGAATTTCTGTTTTATTGCTGTTAAGTTTCAGGAGATTTGTTGTAAACCACTCCTTTAACTCGGCCACACAGTCAGAGAGAGACACTGAAGGGAAAGTAGAACCAGGTTTAGAGGACAAATAAAACTGGGTGTCATCAACATAACAGTGAAACTGGATGTTAAACTTCATAAAAATATTACCAAGAGCTAGAAGGTAAATGATAAATAAGAGAGGACCCAGGACCGAGCCCTGTGGAACCCCAGTAACAATATCAGATGGCTTAGATGTATATTGTTTCAATTGAATGAATTGAGTACGCCCAGTTAGATAAGACCTAAACCAAGATTGTACAGTTCCAGTAATTCCAATCGATTCCATCTGGAATGTAGAGAAGTAAATTCAAAGCTTTTCTTGATTGTTTAGATTTTCCAGAAGAGCTTATTATCCAGATATGACTGCAAAACTGAAATCTTATTGGAAGGATGGTGTTCAAGGCACTTAAGTTGAATCCAGTATTCATGTGACGGTGTATTAACATCACCTACAGTTTGGTGGTGAACGGTCACATTGCACTTTTTGTTCATTGACTTTCATTAGACAGAAATGTACAGTGCAATACAACTTTATGTACACAGAGAGACAATAGAACTTAACGTATAATACAACTTTTAAAATTACAAGAACAATAATAGTTCAAATACATCGGAATCCACAATGTGTTGGTAAAAAAACAATACCCTTATCACATGATGTCATAACTTGTTGCTGCCCATATGCATACGTTCTAAAAGTCTATTGTGACCACGGCCACAAGAATTTGTTGTTTTTGCTATCTGCTTGTTAAGTCTGGCATCATGCACCACCGGTTCCCACCGCTTCCCAGACGCCAAAGGCAAACAGCAAAAAATGCTAATATACACTCATGACGTACTGTGAACCTACCAAAGAACACAATTCTAACCTTTACTTCATAACGAAATCCCAGATGACCAGACAGCAATTCATTTTTTAAGAATTATTAAAACATTGATGTAAGATATGAAGTAAAAATAATTTAAATAGTAGCCTCACTTGAAACGAGTGGAGGTTTGGACCCGAAATGATATTCGATACATCATGTCTTAACAAGAGGATTGCTACTGTAAAAAAAGCCACCCGTGCCATGCATTAACAGTGATTTTTAGCATGGTGACACATCTCCTAAATTTTTGTGACATGTGACTTTTTTCTTTCTCTTTCACCTTTATCGGCAGAACGTGCTGTTTGCTGATGAATCGGATGACTCAGTGTTGAAGGTGATTGATTTTGGCTTTGCACGGTTGTTTCCCGCGGGAAGTGGCAGTGCCCCCCTGCAGACCCCCTGCTTTACTTTGCAGTACGCCGCACCTGAGCTGTTCCACAGCTCTGGATATGACCAAGCGTGTGACCTCTGGAGCCTGGGGGTCATCTTGGTAGGTCTGCGAGTGTGATGTTGACTGTGTGAGACTATGTGTGTAAATGAAATACAGTACACATCAGACTGCGCATTTAGACAAAATGGGAAATGTTATTTTGGTAACACTTTGTTCTTGTAACGGAGTACAAATAAGCGCAGGGTTATTGGTATAAAGTTAGTGTTAGCTTTAGGGTTAGCTACTTAAATTACACTTAATACTATAGAAAAGTACATGATACATGTAATATTGTTTTCAAAAATAGTTGTTACTTTAAAAGTTATCATATGCATACAAGTTAGTTTAATGGCAATTCACGTCATTAAAATGTGCATTTACAAAAACATTTTAATGTACCACAAAGAAACAAAAAGACCAATCTTGTATTGATTTTGGTAAAGATTGAGCCCTTTATCCATCATTTAATTAAATCCCAAAACAGCTTTAGAGCTGATAGCGGTACTTAAGGGTGAGGTTTTTTGCTATATTATGTCTTTACATATATGGCAGTTGCATTGAAAAAATTTTTTATTGACTTTATACAGATTTTTTGTTTAATGAATGAAGGCCTACATGTCTACATTATGGGGAAGGAAAAGGTTTTCAGTTGCATTTCTCTCGTAACGTATGTCACTGATTTGTTTTAACTTGGATATTATAAAAATACAGGATTATTTTAACACTTAACTTTATAAAGTAATCAGATTATTAATTAAGTGGTTTAATGCAGGGGACACTTGAGCTTGTAAAATAATTGTATGCATCTGTGTTAATTTTATTTCAGTTATTAATTTACATCTCAGCCAATTGTATCAAATGGTCTACAGTACACTTAAATAATAAAGTAAATGATCAGTTTATTGTTTAAAAAAATCATATATACACATCACTTTTCCAGATGACAAATAGGCAATAGAAATTACAATTTAATTTATGTTTGTAAATGTATTTAAATTCAACAAAGCATTTTTTTACATATGCATTGAACGAGTATTGACTTAATTCATGCTCCCTTTGCTTGCTATAGCAATTATTAATTCTATTCATGTATATGTACGAAAAAGTGATGAGGATGATCAGGATCATTAATACATTTAGTGTAGTAGCAATAGCAAAGCACGTGAAGCATGTTGGGTTTAACAGTGTCAATTTGAACACAGGGTTGACCCTTTATACTGTTCCTTCCAAAAAAAGTTTTGTTTGACCGTTCTCATGTTATTTTTAAAGGTGTGCCTAACTGAATGATGGGGTGATATGATGTTTGACTGTAATTTCTTACCAAACCGTTGTCTGGCTGTGACACTTAATTCATTCCACAGACATTCACTATCACAAACATTAATTGATATTGTGATTTTATTTTGGCAGTACACCATGCTCTCCGGCCAAGTTCCATTCCAGAGTGACCAAAAAGGAATGACATCATCACACGCAGCTGACATCATGCACAAAATTAAAGAGGGAGATTTCTCTTTAGATGGAGAAGCCTGGAAGGGTGTGTCAGAAGAGGCCAAAGATCTAGTGAGAGGTACCGATAAAAAAGAAAGAATCAAAACTGGTGAACATGTATTGCCCGAGGGCAGTATGATCACAAATTGGAAAGAAAATCAGGTTGTGGATTTAAAAATAAATCTGTAGAATTTAAATTTGTTGTAGAATTAGGTTCCAAGTGAGCATTTCCTTAAAAAACACTTACTAATAGACTGTAAAGTCTTCTGTAAAATATTAGCCTATAGTGTAATAACTGAAATGAAATCCTAATGGGTTTAGTGTATGCGGTAAGATTCTATCTTTACATTTTTCCTGATAAAATGCATAGACTACCAATAATTTCGCTGACATTTCTGTTTAATAATTTATTATAAAAAAAATAAAAAATCTAAAATGTTACTTAGTATAAGATGCTCACATTAGTGTTTTGCACTGATGTAAGTCAGTTGTTATGCGGTCCACATTGGGAATGCACTCAGGCTCTCGAGTAAATTTATTCATGTTAGGTTATGTTCCAGTAACATTCTAAATCAACTCAACTCAATATCTTTAAATCTGTATTTTACTACTCTAGATAAAAAACTTGACTTGTTAAAGAAATAGTTCCCTGACAATGAAAAATTAACCTATAATTTACTCGTCCTCAATATTAAATACTATCCTGGCTCTTCCCAGCTTTGTAATGCCATTGAATAGTGTCTAAGAACTCTAGTGTTCGAAGCTTTACGAAGTGAAAAGTAAGAAAAGTATTCATATTTCAAACCTACAAATTTTGTCTTTTTGTATGTTACGCACATGAAATGTGATGCAACGATTTCCAGGTGGAGTATCAGTAGCCTTAACCAGTGAATTGGGAACGCTACTCTGGCGAGGTTCGATTGAAATGTGAACGCAACAAGGACCAAAGGCATCGAACCGAACCAAAAACAGGAAGTGTTAAGATACAACCTGAAAATCAAGTGATTTGGTAATATAAAAAGAGAGTTTATTAGATCTGTGCTTGCGCATGTAATGGATGGAATTCCTGGCGCCGTTTTGACAGCTTTAAACACTTCATGAGGTCTTCGTGAGTTACCGGCTTGCTAAAAATACCATCATATGTGAGGCATACACTGAGCATTGTTTTGGATGTCCGGTATATTCTGTTTTAAAATATAAATCATAAAAGCTGTCCAATCAAGTTGCGACTTTACGCGTAAACTGTTAGGTTCAGTATCTTTAGGTTCGCTGTTAAAATGCCAGTCTGAACGCTGAGCGAACCAGGACTAAATTTCTTTTTTTCATTTTGGTCCGAACCAAAAAAACCAAAAGAACCGAACTACAAATATGAACGCACCCTTAGGTAAAATGCAGTTTATTGTAGTATTGCACACTTCATATCTTCAAAGAGTATTTCGTTGATCACATTTATAAAAGACAGATACAGCTGTACGATTATTTCCGAAAACAGTCGAGCTCCTGGAGGCATGCAGTGGGCGGAACTAAAGCACGAGCACACAATGCATCATCGCATTATTTCTGCATATCTATTGATTCACCATAAGTTTGTGTTGTTTTCATTATGCACGTACGCGCCAATTGCTAACAAAACACAGACATGTGACTCAGTTTCACTTACCGCTTGCGGTTCATGACCAGCATCTTTTAGCGCTGGGACAGTTCCATCCTTCAGTTTCAAACGATCTGCAAATCCAGCGTTATATCCACTATTTATATAACATTCATCAGCGAAATGCAGTGAACAAACAAACACAGCTAAACTTCCGTAACCCGAACGAAACACATTGATGTGGACATGCTTTTCCGGGAGAATTGTCCAATAAGGGACTAAGAGAAGTTACTACGTAATGGAAATTCATTTTTTTACGAAATCTATACGAACCCTGGGGGACGAGCACAGAAATACTACGTCGTACGTCCAACTCATTTTTCTGACAAGTTGACCATCTTAAGGATGAGAAGCCAGCACGTTTAGCAGTGTAAAGAAGTCAGACCCAGCCTTCAAGGACCTGCAGGCACTCAAACACATTTCAGTCCAATTTCAGCACAAGTGCTTGTTATTATAGCTGTCATCTAATCATCTTAATTGAGATATATGAGGATTGGAGGTCTGGTGAAGAGAAAGGGGGCGTGCGTGATGGTCCCTGGGGGATGTTTTTAGTGGGTGAAGGATTTTTTGTATTTGCACCCCCCAAATTAGCTTCCTATCTGAAGTTTTCTCTTCTCCTTTCTATTCTTCGCTTTATCTCTCTATTCCTAGGTTTGTTAACCGTTGACCCTGAGCGACGTCTGAAACTCTCTGCTCTGAAAGAAAATGCTTGGCTTCAGGGAGGGGGCGTCATGTCTTCTACCCCACTCTGCACCCCAGATGTTTTGGAGTCCTGTGGTCCAACTGTCCGGACCTAAGTCAATGCCACCTACAAGGTCTAGTCTATTGATCAGATAATGTTGTTTGTCTGTTCATTCTCTGCCTGAAATTTGAATTATTCTCTTCAGATAGTACTTAGAAATGATGCGTTTGACAATTATCAAGTAATATTTGCTAAAAAAAAAATTCAGAACTAACTCCCCTTTTCTGAGCCATTTTTGCCTTGTAGTTTCTGTTCGAGTTCACACAGATGTGGTTTATCAGAAAGACTATGAACATGTTTCATGTAACATTTTACTGTTTGAATTAGTTTGTAATCTATAGTGTTACTATTCAGTATGAAAGTGTGTGGTATTTTCATTTCCAGCATTAAATCTCAGACAGTTATTCCTTTCTGACATACATTTAAGAAATACACGTCAACATTTGACATAAGGCGTCACAAAAATGATTTTGCATTGACCTAGTGGTCTTTTAATTTATTGATTGCTTGAATCCTGTTTAGAGTGACACTGCATTTATTTCTGTATTGTTGGTCTTTTGTAGCCTAGTTGTTCTTACCACCAGCCATCTTGAGATCATTTGTGGGCCAACCAGCCATAGACTGTAAAAGTTTTCCATGTTTAAAAACAATGCACACTATAACGAAAATTAATAATCAGTGGCAATTATCATCTGTTTTTGACCACAAGCTGTTGCAAGGCCTGTTTCAAGTGCAATGGGTGAAACATGGTCACAAGGCCACTTCGGGTTGTTGGCAAAGGAAATGTCACTGAAATATCCTGTCATTGGTTGTAGTATTTACATGTAGCTTCGCAGTATTTCAAAACAATATTTTTATTTCTTTTTTCTTACACCCAGGCATTTAACCGGGGGAAACGTGAAGGGTTTTTCCTTAAAAGCGTTGATAATGCTCCGTTAGCAAAACGTCGAAAGATGAAAATGACCAGCACTGGCGTGGAGACCAGACGAAGCTCGTCCTCGTCTTCATCATCTTCCTCTTCATCGTCAGCTTCCCATTCCAAGAAGCCAAACTGCCAGTCATTAACTCCCCCTGAAGATTCCAAACTGTGATGTTGCATTGCTGTGGTGAGAGAATATGTTGCGGAAGCCTTTTGCAGAAGAAATATAGAAAGACTAATCAAAACAATATAACCTCGCGATGGAAGAGTAACGCAACAAATTCAGCATTAGCTACAGAAGTCTTCTTTGGGAGAGATTAACAATGTCAATGGATGTGAAGAAATTATGACATTATGGTTTTTAATCATGATGGCTCTGTGTCAACTCGATGCCAAGGAAATAATCTCCATAATAAGATACTTTAATTGAATGTAGGATTATGGGTGGTGGTAGATATAAAAGGATGTTTAAATACTGAACTGAGATCAGGAAAAGGCAGATTTTTTGGTAGGGTAGACAAGGGGGCCACAAAAGAGCAAAGCCATATGTTAGCAGTAGAGAGGACTTCTATTTTAATGGACGTCAATGTTTTAATGATCCTCTATGAAAAGCTTTATGTGAATCATGTACAGGCTCTTTACATTTGTCTCACTACTTCCAGAAGTTTTCCCACCGTATGCATGGTTATAGTATTTTGAACATTTGCATTTTCAAAAGCCAACCAATGAAGTGAAACTGCATTGTGGCATTTACATGACAAGAAATGTTTCTCTGTAGTACAGTAATGAAAATCGATCCTGTTCAGACACAATCCTTAATAGATTAGTATTGGGAGTCAAATCTTGTGTAAATAATACCAAAAAATCTTAATTTTGCCCCTAAACATATATTTTTTATCTGGGTAAAAATGCGATTTTATATGATTCTCCCTGTTATGACACTGCCTTGTGTGTTTTCATCGTTAGTTATCATGTGATGTTTGTACAGATTAATTTATATGCTGTCAACATTTTACTTGACTGATTTAATAGGTATGGCTTACATTAGTAATTGGTGGCTTTCATAATCAGCAGCTTCTGCCACCTTTATCAGACTATTTTAGTGTACTTGAAATGTTGTGCTTTTTAATAGCCAGCACACTCTTTATTTCTTCTGCTGACCTGAGGGATCCAAGCATTCACTGCCTGGTCAACTCTGCTACTGACTTTAAAGGGCTGAGGTTCACAAGACAGCAATCAATTCCTCTGAGTTTCAAGGGCTTTCACAATCACACGCTTGTCATCCTGTCCATGTTGTAATTGAGCTACCCTCTTGCACTGTGACAAGAGCCAGAGTAAAGCCCATTGCACATTGAGTCCGAAATTTGCGTCCGAAATTTCCGCACGTTAAAAAATAAATACGACCTCATGTTATGTCAATCACATTTACATACTGCCTCCGATATTTTCGTCCGTCATAAAATAATTCGGAACGGGTTCGATTTTATGCGTTTTTCGCATCCGTCAAGCATTTTGAGTGGCCTTTTTTAACAATTCAGAGACGCCGTACAAACAAGAGTCAAATACGAAAAACGCATACGAAAATTTCGGACTGTATGTGCAAAGACCTTAAGGGAAAAATATAGTTCTGTCATTTCTTCACCCTTGTGTCATTCCAAATGTGTATGGTTTTCTTTATTCCTTGGAGACTGTTATGCAGAATATTGATATTAGCATTTACATGATAAAAGCATATGGATGTCAAGCTCCAAAAAAAGACAACAAAACGTACTGTAGTCTATATGACTTGTGTGCTATTTTCCAACAGTGATAGCATTGTGTGTGGAAGAGACCAATTAAGATCAAGTCTGTAATTGTCTGCATTTCCCACCCTACAGTAGCTCCATATATGTTTTTCATGGGGGAAAGTCATATGAATTTGGAATGAACTGCAACGGATAATTTTGTAATTCGTGAACATTTCTTGAACTATCTTCACTGTAGTCTCAATATAGTTTTTAGAGGTGTGTTTTTATAAGCATTCAGATATTTTAGTCTTTCTGCTGAATGTGGTGTATGAAACAACCAAGCAACACTTAGGATTTAGACTGTGTGTGACCTGATGGTTTTATTAAGATGTGAGCAGATCACAGTAAAATCCCTCCATTTTTAAATAAACAGCACTTTTCTTCTAAAAGGCGTGAATATGGCAGGTGACAAATTAAGTCAAAGGGATTGATTATTGAAATAATATAGCATTCATAATTTTTCGGTGCCAAAATACTCCGCTAGTTGAGTATAATATTGTGTTTTAAAATGTTTTCAGCATTACTTGCACATATTCTTTATGATACAGACGCACTATTCTTTATAATGTTTTTTTTTTGTGCATAAGCAATGCTTTTCATTGCAATGATTTGTGAAAAGACTGGAACAAATTATGCACACGAGACACGTCTTTTAATTTTGCATAATGTACTCCAAGGGGCAAAAAGGTGTAATTTTGCTTGCTGTCAGTGATCAGAGTATCTTTCAGATGAGATCGGCACTGTTATTCCAGCTGTAGGATGAAAATAATTTTGAGTTTAGGGATTTTAAGAGACGATTTAATAAGGAACACACATATTTTACACTATCATTTTAAGTTTCTGTAAATTCGAATTCTGTCAATTCTGTCACACAAGTTTTGTCATGTCGGCGTACTATTGGCTTTAGAAATATTTTTATTTATTTGTATTTGCGCTCTATATCTTTAAAATAGTGATCATTTCACAGTGTTATGGCTTTCTGCTACATTTATGACTGGTTTTCATTTTTTATGTGGCAAATGAATTTGTAAGTAGTAATAAGTTGTCTTGTGCACTGCATCATATTTTTGTGGAAGTTAAAGAAATGTACATTTTGATTGAGAAATGTTTTATTAGATTTTACGTCTACAGTTTGAGGTTGAGTAAGCCTGTCTCTTTTTATTACTTGGTCTTTCTGTGTATGTTATGTTAAGGGTTCTGACTTGCATGTTTTGATATTTTCTTTTACATTCTTTTTTTAAATGTTTAAGTGTTATGTCTCTGCGAAAAAAAGTTTTCAAGAAAAAAAATTGGATCTAAAATTAAATGTAAGAAGACGTTATGATTATTTTAAGATGATGTAAGGTATGCCTTGTTTTGCATTGAGAACATTGTTGAATCCAAAGCAAAAAATACAACATTGTACCACACCTCTTATTTGATACTTGTGTTTTTGTCATATGTTTACATTTTGTTGCTTTTACTGTATGCCTTTGATGCTTGCCAGAGGTGCTTAGTGTAGTTTTTTTTAAATCTCTTAAAATACATTTCTTTGTGCTGTGCCTCAACGTTATGCTGTATAATAGAATTAGGGATGTTAATGATTAATCGGCAATCAATTATTTGTCAATAATAATTTATTCGAATTATAAACCAAATACAGCATATATGAGGAAAAACAAATTAAGTGTGTGGGAGTTATGTTTGGGACCAATAGAGATGGAGCGCATTTAGGCCACACCCACACCGGAGGGAAAACAATCCAACCCTCTCCATTGACTTTCTCTTGCAGGAAGCTGCCTCCTTGTCATTTCTGACATATAACTAAAAACAGAACAATGCATAAAAGCTGCTGTGTGACAGGGTGTGCAGCAAACAAGCTAACATAGCCAGAACTAAGTTTTTATAAGCTACCGAACTGTAAAAGCCAGCCTGACAGAACATGGCAAATAACATGCATGGGGACCCGCGGTGTATGTAGATAAAAATAGCTCATTCTAAGGTAATAAAAACATATCACTTCATTGTGTAAGCTCTTTATACACCTCTGAAGGCATAGCTATGTATACTATATTGCATTTCTATCAATAGATTATTAAAAAAATTACACACAGGACCTTTAAGGAGACAAAAGTGGAAACAAGCATCAGTAGGAACAATAGACATAGACCAAAACAATTTAGTTTATATATCTCCTCTTTTCAGGTTCACATAGGGTGGTGAAATGATCCTTTGACATGGTTAAAAATAATGAATGTTTCCTGTTGCCAATTACATTTTCCTCCTACGCTCGTTTTTTTTTCAGGTGACCGCTTATAAAAACTTAGTTCTCGGTTATTTAGCTTGTTTGCTGTACACCTTGTTACAGCAGTTTTTAGACATTGTTCTGTTTTTTGTTTTGTTTTTGTTATAAGTCAGAAATTACAAGGAGGCAGCTTTCCCCAATACAACATCAATGGAGAGGGTTGTCTCCCCCCGGTCGCCGTGGTGCTACGATTATGGCGCGTGTCTCTATAGACGGTTTCAAAGCAACAACATAAACAAGCGTTACTTCGCAAGCACGCGTTCGTGGACTGGCCTTAACTTCCGGTACACATTCACAAATAATAGAGTGCCTGTCGATTATTTCTGATAACAAGCAAAAGAAACCGAAAAGACTGGTTACTTGGCTAAACTTGCCTCTCCAATATTTTATATTTAGACTGCGATACCAAGCTCAACAGCTAGAAGTCTCATACATTTTCTTTAAATGTGATAAAAATACAGGACCCATTCAACAAATTGTTTATTTAATAAAATTAACATGCATCAAAATTCAACACATCCTTTATTTAATACAATTATTATACAACAAAATAACAATATAATTTAATATTAACATACACTGACCAAACTTTTAAAAGCAACAGTTTTGTTTTTGCCCCCATTTTTCATGACCTGAACTCAAACATCTAAGACTTTTTCTATGTACATAAAAGGCCTATTTCTCCCAAATATTGTTCACAAATTTGTCTAAATCTGTGTTAGTGAGCACTTCTCCTTTGCCGAGATAATCCATCCACCTCACAGGTGTGGCATATCAAGATGCTGATTAGACAGCATGATTATTGCACAGGTGGTGTGCCTTAGGCTGGCCACAACAATAGGCCACTCTAAAATGTGCAGTTTTATCACACAGCACAATGCCACAGATGTCGCAAGTTTTGAGGGAGCGTGCAATTGGCATGCTGACTGCAGAAATGTCCACCAGAGCGGTTGCCCGTGAATTGAATGTTCATTTCTCTACCATAAGCCGTCTCCAAATGTGTTTCAGAGAATTTGGCAGTACATCCAACCGGCCTCACAACCGCAGACCACGTGTAACCACACCACATCAGCCCAGCATCTTCACCTCCAAGATCGTCTGACACCAGCCACCCGGACAGCTGCTGCAACATTCGGTTTGCATAACCAAAGAATTTCTGCACAAACTGTCAGAAACCGTCTCAGGGAAGCCCATCTGCATGCTCATCGTCCTCATCGGGGTCTCGACCTGACTGCAGTTCGTCATCGTAACCGACTTGAGTGGGCAAATGTTCACATTCGATGGCTTCTGGCACTTTGGAGAGGTGTTCTCTTCACGGATGAATCCTGGTTTTCACTGTACAGGTCAGATGGCAGACAGCGTGTATGGCGTCGTGTGGGTGAGCGGTTTGCTGATGTTAACGTTGTGGATCGAGTGGCCCATGGTGGCGGTGGTGTTATGGTATGGGCAGGCGTATGTTATGGACAACGAACACAGATGCATTTTATTGATGGCATTTTGAATGCACAGAGATACCGTGAAGAGATCCTGAGGCCCATTGTTGTGCCATTCATCCACGACCATCACCTCATGTTGCAGCATGATAATGCACGGCCCCATGTTGCAAGGATCTGAAAACATCCCAGTTCTTGCATGGCCAGCATACTCACCGCACATGTCACCCATTGAGTATGTTTGGGATGCTCTGTATCGGCGTATACGACAGCGTGTTCCAGTTCCTACCAATATCCAGCAACTTCGTACAGCCATTGAAGAGGAGTGGACCAACATTCCACAGGCCACAATCAATAACCTGATCAACTCTATGCGAAGGAGATTTGTTGCACTGCGTGACGCAAATGGTGGTCACACCAGATACTGACTGGTTTTCGGACCCCCCATTACAGTAAAACTGCACATTTTAGAGTGGCCTTTTATTGTGGCCAGCCTAAGGCACACTTGTGCAATAATCATGCTGTCTAATCAGTATCTTGATTATTTCGGCAAAGGAGGAGTGCTCACTAACAGATTTAGACAGATTTGTGAACAATATTTGAGAGAAATAGGCCTTTTGTGTAGATGGAAAAAGTCTTAGATCTTTGAGTTCAGCTCATGAAAAATGGGGGCAAAAACAAAAGTGTTGCGTTTATAATTTTGGTCAGTGTATATTAAATAAAATATAAATAGTTATATTATTAGAGAATAGCCAGACCGGTAAACAAACACAGACCGGAAGTTGAAGGCAGTCCACGAACGCGCGTCTGATGATACTGTCTATAGCGTAGCCAGAAAATTGACTCTGGGTGTGCATCAGAAAAACTGGCTGTGCCTCATTTATTGTCAGATGAATGTACAAAAAACCCCAACTCTGCGTATCACTAATGTTACAGAATAGACTGGGTGTAAAACTATACTCAGGCTCTCCTGAGATGGAAATGCATTTGCCGAATAAATTCTGAGGTAGCAAACATTAAACCCATGTATTTCACTGTGGTCAAGCCAGCCATCACTCCCAAACACGACGGTCAAACTAGCTGTTAGCCCTCATGCTGTTTGGATGCGAAATGTCAAAATGCACAGCTGAAAACAAGTGCTTCACAGAACATATTGTAACAGACACTGTAAGCAAAACATGCAGTGAACTGTTCATGTTGTGGAAAATGTCTTTGTCAGTCGTAACGTTTGAGCTGTAGATTCAGGACCTTCCACTCCAAGTGCTTGCTCGGTACCTGTATTTCCATCTGGTCAAACGTGTCTGATCCGGGCAGCAAGGAGGCAGCCGCCTATTCCGTAGGAGTCACTCTGATAATGTTTGTTATTGCTAGCTAGCAAGGTTTAGTCAAAGATTCTTTGTTTTGTTAAGATTGATTTGTTTAGAATGCACAGAAAAAGTCTCCCAAGATGCTGTCACAGTTAACAGCTGTTTGCAGATTGGTTGGCAGTCCGAATGTCGGCAGAATTTTTTTACGAAAATAATTGAAAATTTAAATTACACTTTAAATAAACAAACAAAGTAAACAAAAGCAATAGCCCAAGTTTAGTACTATAAAAATGATTCTGCATCTATTTTTTAGTGGCTATGCCACTATTTGGGACCATTTGTTTTGTCATTGCATGAGCATATTATAGTAGAAAATTAAATATGTTGATAACAAAAGATATTAGGAACGAATCACTAAGATTTATAAATGAAGAATAATATTCTGTACATATGCCAGGGTGGGGTGCGATCGTGGACCCTCTTCAAACAAGCTCTCCATCAGGGCAGCACATCCCCTACCGACTGAACCGCAGTGTGGACATGCTGTCGAGAGAGTGGAGGCTGAACCCCTTGTCATTGAAGATGATTTGAGAATGGTTCTGGATGTCATAAGTGGACCTGTTTACGACCAAGGAGAAACGCATTGCCCTCTGTTCTTTTACCTGTCGCACTCTCCCCTGGGGGGGAGACGCACTGACAATGCCATGGCCAAACGGCAGCAAGTATGCGTTGCCCCCTGTGAAGATGTTGCTGAGCTCTGCAAGATCAAAGAAGAGAGAGTATCAATGACACTAGTTGCCTCGAGCTGGCTGAACCAGCCGTGGTTCCCCGAGTTGCTGGAGCTGTCGACTTCTCCCCCTTTGCCGATCCCACTGGGAAGGGACCTGCTTTCTCAGCAGTGGTGGAAAGAGTACTAAAAATTGTACTTAAGTAAATTATTTCTTAAGTAACTAATTTACTCAATTACAAGGTGAAGTACTGAAAAATAATATGACTTAAGTAAGAGTGACTCAATGACTCAAATTTGCTGAAAAACTACTTAAAGAACAACGTTACAAAGTACTTGACTACAATTTTTTATCCAAAATGGTGTTTTGTGAGCATCATGGAGAACTAAACATGCTTATGTAATGTTTCATTCACTGTGGGCCGGAGGGGCCCTTGCGCATAAAGTCCACAAGTGAGACTTACAGAGCCAGAAAACTTGTGAAGTAGACTGATGCATGAAGACAATAAACACACAATTACAAATCCGATGATATGACCAATTTGTGACGTAGGACTAAACTTGCGAATGAATGAAACATCTTGAAATAAAACAGCAGAGAGCAAAAATACGACAACAAAAGCAGAGAGAAATCTTTACCATTAAAATATAGTGAGTATGCATGTTAAACATTTACTTTACATTGTCCTTGCTATGTCAGTGCAATAACTGCGTCCTTGTATGAGCCTAGTTTTCTATCTACCTCAGCTACTTGGTGTTCTGGTAATATCTATAATATATATAATAATGACCCATTTCAGGAGCTCCCTAAATCACGATTTACAATCAGAGTATGAGTAAAGCTTGCATACATTCACTAAAATACTGAAACGTTAGCGATACTAATTTAAAACGCCAGTGATTGAATGTTTAATTGCGGTTTACAGTAAGTGTCCCCCATGCCCCAGCTGAATGGGAAGTTCTGATTGGTTTTGTCCCCAAATAAGACCTGTCAGGTACTGCCTGAAGTGCAGGACTCCTCAGCACAGCAGTAGTTTTGAAAAGTGCCTATCACACGCCAGCTTGCCGTATTGCTCCGTTGGCAACTTTGTCTCTTTCTTACTTTTGGTGAAAAATAAAAGTAGAAAAGTTGAATATATATATTTTTATTCTCTATACTCAAAGCACCCCAACCCCGAACTGTGGAATCTGCAGGTGTGTGGGAACCACGCCTATATGCTCTTAAATGGCCAGTGTTCGCTAAATGGTGCAAAGAGAATGGCTACAACCTGGTGCGCTGTCCCGTGTCAGGCATTTATGCAACAATGGCTAGATGGCGGTTGAATGCTGTCTACTCTAAAAGTGTATGGTGCGGCGATAGCTGCATCTGACATTGGTATCGACCGCTGCTCGGTGGGTTAATTTACATAAAAAATGAATGATGAAAAACTGTTGCTTATTGTTACTTTTTGTTAGCGAATGCATTTGCTAATGTTAACACAAACAACCTTTTGTCAAGTGTTTCTACTTTGAATTCTGATTAAATTTTCAGTTATGAAGTTCCACTGGCAGTGTGGTGATGTGTACCAAATAAAACTTGGTCTTTTTAGTAGTATGCAGAAGTACAAAGATTTGACTAAGGACAGAACTATAGCAGTTTTAAATTAAGATTTCAAATAGCATTTCATTGGACAGCAAATTTTAGAAGCTAAAGTGCAGAATGATGTTAACAGAATTGAAGATTTACTTTTGATGCACACAAGAGTGTTTTGACTGCTTATATCTAGTAGAGGTGAATTTTGTCATTGTTTTGTAGCACACTAGCTTAAAGATAACCCTGAAACTAATTTTTATTTAATTTTAAATACCATTTTAAGTTATTTTATGTAGATCAATGATGTTGAAAGCTCCCTAACCTTAATGGGAAATTAACCATGTTTTTACTACAAAATAACAAAAAATCATGGTTACTATAGTTAAACCATGGTTAGCTCAAAGTAACCATAGTTTAATCAGGACTTGACATTAAGTATTGTCATGTGATTGTCCTTCGGACAAGTAAATTTGTCATTCACTTGTCCGAGTACAAAAATTACTTGTCCAAAGATAAAAAATATATATATATATTTCATTTGAATTATAATATAATATAATCAATATAATTGTTTCGGATCTAGATTGGTAAAGTTTGCTTCTAAGCATTTTAACTAGTGTCCGCTTTGGTCGCCTGAATGTGGTTATAGGCTTACTCTCCGTGACTGCTATAAACCAAAGGCAAGCAGTAATTATTATTAGTGTTAAGGCAGTAAGTTAACTTTTTTGTACATAGCACTGGTGCTAGAGAGGTTTAAAGTTTGGTAGCACAGGCAGAAATGTGCAAGTGTAGTTCATTATGAATAGGCAGATAACTGACAAAAGACATTAATGTTACATACAGATGGATAAATTAGGGCCATATCATTTTTAGATTACCTAAATTTGTTTTAATATTTCCAAGTTCTGTGTTTTTGCTTTTTTTACTATACAATAGTGGTATGTTTGTCCACATAAATTACTGTAGTATTGTCACGAATCACGGAGGGAAGAACCCAATTGCAGGCAGGCGTGAAGGGGTTAACAACACACTTTTATTATAAACAAAGAACAAAACAAAAACCCACGAGGGGGTAACGAGGACAGACTAATATATATATAACTGAAACCAAAAACTTTCCACGAGGGGAACACAAAAACAGCAGGACAAGGATAAACGGAAACTCACACGACACGACCAAACGTCTTAAATCAACACACGACAAGAGTAAAACACAACACTCACAGACCACGGACACGGCTAGGGCTAGGGCTAGGGCTAGGGCTAGGGCCACTCGACAAGCAAACTCAACTCAACTCAACTTTATTTATATAGCGCTTTTACAATTTTCATTGTTACAAAGCAGCTGCACATGAGACACATTGACTACAAGCAAAACAATCAAAGTTGTACCTGCAAAAACAAGAAAAGGTTGAAAACACAGAAGACAGACACACCCACACACAAAACACTCCACACACACAA